>NC_133313.1:3171526-3224744 GCF_012295235.1 Primulina huaijiensis
CATCTTCTTTTTTCTTCAAAAATTTGATGAAGAATAATTTTAGAGAAGAAGAGAAAGTTGGAGTGATTGAATGTGTTTGTGAGATCATATTTATAGGGCAAAAACTAGCCGTTTTGTTACCGTTTATGACCGTTGGTGTACAAGAAAATAAATGTATGTATTTGTATAATTTTATGGTAATAATATGGTGTATATAATATTAGTAATGTTTTAAATAATTATGTATATCATATCACAATATTATAATGAGGTGTCATAAGATATTTTGTTTAAAAACCTTATAGACTTTTATACTTGTCGTATCCCTTACCGGGAGTGTGGGATGTCGTCTTAACATCCTCCCAGGATTTATAACAAGTTTTTTGAAAAATTTATTTTTATTATTTATAATAACATTATATTATATAGTAAATATATAAACAATAAATAAATAAATAATAAAATAAATATTATTATTTTTGTTACCTTTTTCTTCTGTTTTGGAGCTTGGAAAAATATGGAGGACTTTTAGAGCTTCGTGCTGATAACGTGTTGTGAAAAAGTAAAAATTTACGGTAAAAAGTAAAAATCTCAAACTCTCAAAATTATCACACTACACACTTTATAATATTTTTCTCTCAACTCATTTGTGATTTTCTTCACAAATGAGAGATCTATTTATAGAAAATTTTTACAAATAATTCAAAAATAAATTACATCATTACATTCATCATCACACACAAATTTCAATATTCAACACCTAATTTTACCTAATTTTCAACATTCAAATATTCAACATTCAATATTCAAATATTCAAAAATATTAATTTTCAACACTATGTACATTCTCTTTTGTCTTCAAAATTTTCATTTTTTTGGTGGATTACTCATTTACTAATTTTTTCCATTAGTTTGAAATTAAAATCGAAAGTACCCAATGTCTTTTGCATCCCTGCCCCTGAATACAAAACCCACCCTCATCCCCCCACCATTCCCCATTTTTCAGGTCCATGATTCTCCATCCTCGTCCCCCGCAGGAACTATATATATACAGAAAATTTCTCAAAATAAATTATAAAATATAATTTTTTAATAATTTATTTAGTTCTAAACAACATGAATGAAGTTCAAATAATATTTTTATGCTATAAAAATTATATTATCATAAGTGTGGGTTTTAAAAAATCCTCGAACTTCGTTTAGGGTTTTCTCCGTGGAATGCTGAACTCGCTGAAAAAATTGCAATCCATACTTATATCTCTTAGATATAAGTTTTACACTTCCTTACAGTCGGCTCTGTCCTCAACACAGACAATATTATTCGTTAAGATCTGACATCACTATTTTACGGTTCATTTAGCTGACTAGATCAAGCGGCACAATGTTAACAGCTTGACACACGAGAAATTCCTAAGAAGTCACTTATCTCGGTACTACTTTCACTAATGCATACTTAAACGACAATATCTAACATATGTTACATGCAGATTAATAAAGTGACACATTTGTTAAAATTTACAAACATACACAACTTTTAAATGAGTAGATTTATTTTTATTAGTAAATTTTTAAAAATTATTTCAAACTGTAGATGTTATTTATCTCAAATAGTTATTAGTTAAAAAAAACAATAAAAGATAATAAGTTATAATTATGTACAAAATCTACATAATTATATAAAAAAGTTTACAAAAATCTATAAAATTTTTGCAAAATAGTCTACATGACTCCATATAATTATGTTTGCAAATATGTGATATTCTATAATAATCAATAGAAATCACTCGGAATGATATATTGCTTTTTGGATTGCGTAAAGATCGATTAGAGATGTTTGGGTTCAAATTCATAAAAATCTATCCTCTAAAAAAAGTAATCGAATTTATGGATTGAATACATCCCACTAAGCTCGTCGGCATTTATATAATTTTTCTCATAATTAATATAAAACCGAATGTTATTACATGGTTTTGATAAAAACAAACACAGTATTCAATTTATTGGTGTTAACATCAAAACAATCACAAATGGAGGAGACTGTTTTATGGAATTTCTCTATAGTGTTTTCTAACATTGATAACGACCATCATTCATATTAATTATCATATAATTCTTAATTAAATAATTTATAAATTTAATATTTAAATTATTATTTTATTTTTAATAATAAAATTATAATTTAAATTAATGTTGAGTGCAATTTAAGATAATAAGTATTAATAGAGTATGTATATTGTGAGATAGTCTCACGAATATTTATCTGTGAGACGGGTCAACCCTACAGATATTCACAATAAAAAGTAATACTCTTAGCATAAAAATTAATATTTTTTCATGGATGATCCAAATAAGAGATCCGTATCACAAAATACGACCAGTAAGATCGTCTCACATAAGTTTTTTGTCGTATTAATAATACATTCGATTTTTTGCTTCGGCAAAGAAAGGGTTTCCCAAAATTTAGCGCTGGACGACAAATTGGGCCTATTGGATAATTCTGATAGCATGCCTTAAAATTTAATTTGAAAGCCCATTAAGCATATATAACCGAAAGCCAATTCAAGCCCACGAATCTGACCCGCGGGCCCCCTCACACCACCCCCCACCCCGAAGCGTACCCCGTCTCCCGCGCCCACCCATCCACCCCACAGCCAACACTGGATTGGCAAGGGTTTTGCTGTTCATTGCAGCGGCATCGATAATTTACTGGAATTATAGTTAATTCTGCCTCCAAGTATAATTGATCACTCATTTGTCTATTTTTTATATGTAGACTTTACTTGAAATTTTGTTGATTCTGTGTTTTCTGCTAATTTTTACACTGTAGTCTCATGCTTGTACTGTTTTTGATAATGGGTGTTTTGATCATTTCGAAGTTATCCGAAAGTTTCTTGTTGGAATGAGTTATATTAAAATAATTGTTTGGATTAAAGGAACTGTTGACTTCGTATTTCAGAAAGTGCTCTATCTGCTTTCTTTCTGACCCCCCACCCACCCCCCCCCCCTTTTCTGTCTGAATTTGATGGAGGAGTTACTATAGGAGAAAACTTCAATTAGTCGATGAAGGTTGGAAATTTGTGGATAAAATGGGTCGAAATAAGTAAAAAGTTTCATTGTTATGGTATATACTGAATGCGATTATGGATTGAGAAATGTTAGAATCCTTTAGATACAGGAGCTTTTATACATACATGTTTGTATCGTCTGAGATCATATACTAAAGGATTGTAAAAGCAAGGGAATATTTTGTTTATTTCAGAATATCTGGGGAGTTGGAGGGAGGGAACTCTGTGATGGTCTGTTTGTTTCGTGCATACTCGACCTTAGCTGGCTGTTTTCTAAAGAAGACCCCATGTTTCGGATATATTTCTCCATCACGGAAAACAATCTTCCCATATTCGTGTTTTAGAACGGAAAAAGTGAAATTGCTATTGACAGCAGTTAGGGTGCAGTCCTATACGACAAAAGAGGCCGGTGAAGGTAGTTCTCGTAAGAGAAAAGTTGATCGTAAACCGCGAATGAAGGACGACAAGGAGGCGTTTTTTGTGGTTCGTAAAGGTGATCTTGTGGGTGTCTACAAAAGCCTAAGTGATTGTCAGGCTCAAGTTGGAACTTCAGTAATCACTTGTTCCCTTTATACATGATGTAAAAATTTCCTTTACTATCCTTTCAGTAGGACAGTATGATCCTGTGGTGACTCATTTCTCAAATGGTTACTTCCTCCTTTTCATTTGAATCCCTTCCTTTCCCCTTAACGTTATTTCATGATTACGGATGCTACCACATGATAGATTTCATTCTCCCTACTAAAAATCATCGATGGCTAAAACTAGAATGTAAACTCAAAAGCCGGTCATATGTCTTGTTTGTTAAACCATCTCTTTGAATTGGATATTCCAAATGTAACAGAATCGTACAATTAATCTCATATATTTAACCTGTTTCCTTACCAATTCTATGACAAAATTAATATAGTAGTATGTAATTTTTGTGAAGTAATAAACCTACTAGCCTCTTTTCTTATTATTTTTCTGGCAGATATGTGATCCACCTGTTAGTGTGTACAAAGGCTACTCCATGCCCAAGGACACAGAGAAGTATCTTCTCTCTTGTGGGCTTAAAAATGCTCTTTATTCCATCAGAGCTTCCGATCTTACTCAAGATCTTTTTGGCACCCTTGTGCATTGCCCTCCACAGGTTAGATGATCTGCACATATTTGTGATAAATTTTATTTAGATTTCCTTATCTAATTACCGTCTGCTCGCTCATTGACCAAAAGGTGTGAAAATGGCTCTAGCATGTGGTTGAAGGGTGATTATTTCCAATCTGGATCATATTTGTTTTAATGGTCCATATAGTGCTGTTTTGCAATGTTCCTTCTCACAGCTGTAATGGTGCTTGCATTAAGTTGGCCAGCTGGGTAACGGAAAGTTATAATATTCCAGAAATTATAAACAATATCAAGTTATATAAATTGTATATGATATTTTGCTGGGTCTTCTTTAAAATATGTCATATGCTTCATAATAAGAAATTCAATAATCGTAAAAAGTTTCTATAATTACATTGTGAGACAAGCCAGCAAACTTTTGCATGCCATGCAATCTCGATGTGCATAGCAGAAATAATTTATCTGATTTAGTAACAAAGAATATTTTGTTGAGTTAAAAGAACCTATTTTTCATGGCAGCTTTCTTCTTCAAGAGGTGACACATCTAGCGAGCCCGCGACAAAGAAGAGGCCACAAGAAGCTTTGTGGTCAGATTATGGGGTGAGATTTGATATTTTCTGATTCAATTTTTGGTCAATGAACCAACTTTATGCAACATAGTTTCTGATGTACTACAAAATAATTTATGGTGTACTGAGGTATGTAAAATATGAAGATTGCCTCCTTGACGAACAGTAAATTTCCGTTGATGAGAAAATGAGTGAAAAACTGTGATGAAGGGGAGAAAAAATCCGTTTAATCACAAGGGGATATTTGCAGCAAATCAACTATGACAAGAGCCCTCGTCGATGAAACGGCTCGTAGCACGAAACAATATAGAGAAATTTATTGGCTACATTCTTTTTCCGTTCCTCGTTCTAGAATGTGAAATCAAATGACTGAGAATTTGAGTTAGGAGATTGATGTTCTAGAAAACATCTTTACATTTATGAAGTTCTGCGATCTTATTTTGTGTTTTTGTTATTGACCCTGTGCAATTTGCTCTATTTGTTTTGAAGAGTCATCAAAGTCAACATAAATGAACCACGATTTATAACTGTTTATGTTTAGTAATCAAGAAGATTGCCTTAGGATTATAAAGTGGGCATATTTTATTTACGGCTTATCACATATTTCAGGAGGTTGCCGGATCATCATTGACTACAAATGATGCCTTACAAAAGCATTTCAAGTTAGATTCTAATGGAGGGGACCAGAATCAATCAGTTTGTGTAAGTGGCTCTTGATTGTGCTGATTGTTACAAATATCTCTTTTTTACTAGGTAAAAGGTGGACTTAAATGTATTGAAACTATCACTTGCCCCTGAATTGATGATTGAGGCTATTTTTTGCAAAACCCCATTTCATGCAATAAATATCTGAAAGTGGTTAATTTATTCCTTTGTTAAGAAAAATGTCTTTGTAATCCCTGACAGCAATCTTGTACTCTTGAATTTGATGGTGCTTCAAAAGGAAATCCTGGCCAAGCCGGGGCTGGAGCTGTACTGCGGTCTGATGATGGAAGTTTGGTAAGCATCACCATTATTTTGAAATATTTGCATCTTTTGCTACTTTCAGACAGTTATATCTGACATTTTTCACGTCTTAGATTTGTCGATTGCGTGAAGGCTTAGGTGTAGCGACCAATAATTTTGCAGAATACCGTGCCTTTATATTAGGGTTGAAATATGCACTAGGAAAAGGTTTTACAAGTGTTAGAGTTCGAGGCGATTCCAAACTTGTTTGCATGCAGGTATGCAGGTCCTCTTCTGGTTATATCCATTTGTGGTGATGTTAATTGCTTATTCCCTTTGTTAATGCTGCAATTGAAACAATGGTTTCTTTAACAGATCCAGGGTCAATGGAAAGTTAAAAACCAAAGCATCTCCGGCTTGTTTGAAGAAGCAAAGAAATTGAAGGATAGGTTTCTTTCCTTCCAGATCATTCATGTTCTGAGGGTAAGTAAGTTAGCCCATTACCGAAACATTGTACCCATAAAATATCACTCACTGGGGCGAGTTAGGGCAGTCGTCCCCTTCAACTTAGAAAAATTTGAATATTTTTCTAAACGATTTTTCTTAGCAATCGTATTACACTCCCTAAATAATAAGAATTTGCTCCTCACCTTATGTTTTTGGTCTGCCCCCAGTAACTCAAAGTAATATATGCCTGTCTTGACCAGTCCTTCAGCAAACGTCTCTGTTTTATCTGAAATATTGTCTTTTGCCTCGTAACTTTTTCATGAAAAATTACAACTATCTCTCATGGTCCCCAAAAATTGCTATTACATCTGCATGGACTAAAATATATGCCAAAAAGTTGACATTCTCTGCAAGGCAAAGCTAATTTACATTAACATGCAATCTTTCATCTTCCAAAAGGACTTGAACTCGGAGGCCGATGCTCAGGCTAACTTGGCTGTCGAACTTGCTGGTAAGAGTCTGTCTTTTATGAATGCAATCTTTATTCAGTCATCATAGTAATATTATATATGATTAATCTCTATATACTACTTGCAGAGGGACAAATTCAGGAGGAGATTGATAAGTAGCTAGGAAGAACGAGTATATCCCCGCCGGCTTTTCTAGTTTGAAGTTTTAAATTTTATGTTGATTAGATCATACTAACGGATCAACCAACAATACTGCTCATTTGAGTTCCATTTATTGATCATAGCAAAAAGGTGGATTGATTTTGATGGTCGACCAAACTGATGTTCAAGATGAGACTATAAAATATGAGATGGAAAGATGACCAAATTTGTATGATTTTCATTTTTAATTTTCTTGACGTTGATGCTGAGAATTCAAATGTGTTGTGAAATCTATTATTTTTCGGTAACGTATATTTATGAATAGAACTTATAGAAATGCTATACGGTAGGCGTGTTCTAAATTCTACGTTTTAATTATTACAACAATGATCTTATCTATTAAGGAAATCTTAAAAGTGTATTTTAAATATAACCTTCTTTGCTATACGACACCCTTTTTCATAGTTTTAAAATTCTAAAATGCCTATAATTTACTCTCTTTCTGGATTAGCACAAAATTGTATGAGACATTTTACGAATTATTTTCATTAGACAGATTTTTAATTGATCCACTTTTTATGTGCAAATTATTTTTTCAATAAAAAATATCATTTTTTGTTAGATATATTACGAAAAAATGTTGTGTGATATATGTTGACGTTAAAAAATATTTTTTTATGTCAAAAGTATATTGTGTTATATATTATGTTGATTTTAATGAAAAAATTATTTTTTATTTTAAAAATATTATTTTTCACTATAAATATGAACTTAGTCGACCTATCTTACGGAAATAAATTCTTGAGATCGTTGCTCAGTAGACTTACTCAAATTTTTTTTTGGTTTGAAAAACTATCAAATTTTTAACTTGTGCATTTGTAAATTACAGGGAACTCTGAAGTTGAGCAGAACGAACAATGAATGAAAATAAAATTGGATTTTCAAGATTACATTTGCACTTTTATTAGAACCATCAAAAAATTGTTTCCCTGCATTTTTAACTTGTGCATTTGTAAACCTTATATGCTTAGGCCTCGAAGATTAGGTACATAAAATATCACCTTGAACTAGTCTGTCATTTAAAAAATTAGGTGTCTGAAAGAGTGATAAACGAAAGCCATTAGAATCAACGATTGGTTCCTTCACTTTTCCCTAGCGCAATTCGCCTTCCACTTCTTAAATAAATTGCATTGAGGCAGAAAAATCTCTTATGCCTTTGATTTTCTATTTGAATCTATTAGAAACTTTGTGTGCTCGGGAATCCCTGATTATATAAACCAAGATGTTACGATGAGTACAATTTTACGAAAGCGACAGCCAATGGAAAAGCCATAAATCAAGAAAAAATGGGGAAGATAGCTAGTACCCTAGAGCAGCCTTAACTTGAAAAAAAGAAAGAAAGGAAATATGTATATCCAATAAAACCCTGAAAAAATTTGAGAGTTATTATCCAAAGTCTTCAATGTTGAATAACTCGCCAATTTGACTGCTTGTAGTTCGTATGAAGTGCAACTCAATCGAAGCTTGAATATACATAACTTAAATATTAGTGATCGATCATCGAGTTAACTGAGATTAAATCGTATTCAATGTTTTTGACTGTGATCTTATTGGCGATCATATCTTCAATTTTTCACCAACTTGCATCCTTTTAACAACTACAAATAAAATTCTAATGTCAATCAAGTATATGCATAAAAACATTTTGAACACAAACAACTCAACTCACACGTGAAAGGAACTCTTATCTCTCAAAGAAAAATCCTAGACTCGGCAAGAATTGTGCATCATCATCATCATCATCATCATCATCTAAGGCATTATACAAACATTCTATTACCTTTAGCCTTTAGTCCACTCTTTCCAATCCTTGTCGACGTGATCTTGAGCCCATTTTACAGCTGCTCGAGCGGCCTGAGGTCCTCCAGGTAAACCTCTCTCATTTAAAGTGTCAGCCATGTCGATAAAAGGAATCACCAAAAGGGTTCCTGGACCACCGTATTCTGTGTGCAGGAAATCACTGAAGATCTGTTCAAAATCTGGGGGTTTAGTAACCTCACACTTGTATGAATATTAAAGAAGGAAGATAAAAGCATAATCACATTGAGGAAGAGTCTAAAAAATGCCACTCGTTATCGTCATTAACTAGGATTGAGCCCAATCCAGATCGAATCGGATATATGGATCTCTCAATCTCCATTAAGTCAAAGTCTCGGATATCTCAATCACTCTTGTCGTGCTTAAGAAACTAGTTTTAACAATGAAGCTCACATCATTTTGGAAAACCAAATTCAAACAATGAAACTCAGCATTTGTATGAATAATTGAATATATAAGTTGTAATAGAATGTTGAAGACGATTGTCCCAAAATTCGACCTCATTAGAGGTATCACAATCACCAACCTCATACTTTAACACATCTTAAATTAAGGTCGAAGGCAAACACTGCAAATTGACCGTATATATGATATTAAAAGATACCAAGACCGACTTAACGATGTAGATGAAATTTTGCACTTGAACCTTTTACCCAAAACCCAAAAGCTGTAGTTCATGAGAGATGGCGCAATAAATATACAGTAATGCTGTAATGAAAAGATGGAGCCTAGTTGCCGTTCACTTAACCAGAATTTTAATAGCTTTGCCCTTTGATGAGGCTGAAAAAGTGAGTTATTAGGCACGATATAGAGACCGAAAACTCTATAAGTTTCACGTTTCAACAAATACAAATCTTGCTGATCTAAAAAAAGCAACTCGGCCTTCCACGTGATTAAACAAGAACCATTAAGATGGTCTCATAAACATGACTTATAATTCGGTCATATTTTCTTGATATTCATTCTTTGCTTAGTTATGTCATAATATAGTTGAGAACAAAATTAATATGAAGCAGCAGCAAAAAATTAACAGATAGCACAGAATGAAACTCCAGCAGGAGACTTGTTTGGCAGTGTCTAAAATTCCAATCCCTTGTACATATTTCAGCGTTTTGCAAACACCGTGTTCACACATTCAGCCAATAAGGAGAATATCACATAGAAAAGATAAAAGTCCATGATAACACAGGAAAAATGGGTAGAGAAAGTAATACCTGAGTACAGATTCCAACTACTTCATCCACTGAATCTCCGAACACCTCTTTCTTGGACAGCTTCTTAACCAAATGTGTTCTGAACTTCTCAGTCTCCTGAAACCATAACATATAATACATAAGCAAACTAAAACAGTCATTTTAAGCTCAATTCAATCGAGCTATGGTATGCGAATAAGAAGCAAAGCTATACAGAATCAGCGAATTCTGGGATGGGGTCTGGGAACTTGTACTCCTTTTCGGCCCGGCAAATGAAGTTGTCCCTTCTTTTGACACAAACTAAAGAAGAATGAACGTGAAGAAGAGGACTATTGGGTTTGCTTAGAAAAGAGGGAAATGGAGTTGAGGGAAGAATATTTGAATACAATAATTTTGAAGTAGAAGAATTGTGGAGGAGTGTTGGCGTAGATATGGAGGAAGCCATGTCTACCAGATTGCGTCACAGTTTTGGTGATCTTCTTTTGTAAAAAGGGCTTAATTTTCTGTAGGATTAAGCCCATGAATGTTTGGACTTTTGGCCCATTAATATTTTCGTGGAAGGAAATTTATTTATTCTATTTACCATTAAATTTAAACTCGTTTACTCGTTAAATTTGTACGATGGTAAAGTTTTTTTAAATACTTTTTAAGTTCTCTGACCATTTAACTATATATATTCTATTTACTTTTTCTCTTGTCATTTCAATTTAAAAAATTAATAACTTTCATTTTAAAATTTCTATTTTTTTAAAGAAACATCGACATCATATGTGTCACGATCCGATAATATTTATGATATATGTTATGCATTTATCTAAATATGATGTCAGTTGATTCATCTCGAGATAAAATGGATTTTTTTATTTTTGTAGCCTGGATTTTAAATCTTTAATTAGCGAAACAAGTGCAAAATGAATTTTGTCATATGTCCTGACATAATTTTATCAACCATGGTCCAATTTCACAAGTATGACTCGTACATCTTTCTTTCTTTTGTTTTCTTGGAATATATGTTTAACATATCATCTTATTACTTACATCACCTTTCTGGTGGGGAAAATTAAAAATTATCGAAGGGCGTATGCATTAATTAATATCAAACACGTGATATTAGTCCCCTCGGAAGGCAAAAATTTCCAGGAGGTCAAGAACATGGAAATTCACGTTCACGTGTGTAGTTGCTACTTGGTTTTAACATAATTTACATGTGCATCCACTTAGTTCCGAGGAGAAAAAAAGAAACAGCACTACTACACTACAGCTTTCCATATCTTGGTTCCGAAGAGAGAAAGGAAACAACACCACGGCTTCCGAAATATAGAGTGGCACAAGCAGATTGTGGACTGCACAATGCTTCAACATTAGGCTATCATTTACTTCTCATAGATTCCTTTCGTAGGGTTCGAGCCATGGAAATTCGAGGAAATCAAACACCTGTTTTTCAGTTGCAAACTTTAAACTTGCACTACCTTTGCTTCCCTGCAGGGGATTATAGTACCAGAAAGTGTATAGTAATGCCTGAACGAATTGTTAAAGATGGAGCTATGCAGCACCAGCTACACCTACTAGTTCGTACCCTTTTGCCACCTGAACTTTGAGTCGCTGGAAACAGACCAGTGTCATCAAGTTTGAATCCCTTCGTTTCTGCCAATAATCTCAGCCTGGATTAAAAAAACCAAGGAATACAAAATAGAGTAAAGGACCACGAAAGAGGAGACTTGGATCAAAATTTTGAAGAAAACAATGGACCGTACACCTTAAGTGAGTGCGTATAAAATAATTATTTGTTATTTTTTTTTTAAAAAGCACATTTTTATTATCGAGCATAACTTGTGCTGAATGAACGAGCACACCTCCTGTTGAGTACATCATTCCCTGTCCATGCTATTAAACCAAATGCATAAATATCTCTGGGAAAAACCTGCATAAAAGGACAGCTACCTTAGAATACAATTCACAAGATCTTGGCAATAACATCATAGAGCACCTACACAGTCATGATTACATATTTCTTTCACATGGAGCCCAATTCAAAATACATGCCGTGTGAATACATATTTCATGGACATTTGTGTGCACATTGGGACAATTTCGCTCACCCTCTTTTATGGGGCTCTATCCACTTCGACATGACCTTTGACAATATAAAGGGTACATGTATTCATTTATTTGTTAATAACAGTGTGGAGACACTAGTTGGACAAAAAGATTGGTATTCCTTAAATGCTTTAACACATGAAAAAGGATTTCAATTGATGAACCTTGAAATCTATGCGATGTCGCAACTCTCGGCCTGGATAAGTGCAGAGACCAAAATATGTGTCCACTCCAGAGTCAGTACCCTGTGCAAAGATATCATATAACATGGAAGTCAAATAAGTACGGCATATCAAATGAATAATCCAGTCACACAAACTCAATTTTAAAGCTGCAGGGGTTACCAAAACATAAACAACAATATTCAGAATTTAAAACACTTCAACAGCTGATTCAACAAGAAAAAATGAGATCGTATTTTCGGGTCAGCCTGATGTTTAGACGAAATGAACCATAACCTACACATGGATATGAATTGAAATGGCAAGTACTCTTGTTTAGCACTATGAGAAGTGACAGATTCACTAGAATTACAAATTTCATTTGCACACATAAATATAAAGGTACTAAGGTTTGCTTCCTTGGTAAAGACTAAAGAAAAATAGACATGGTCCAGTATCTATACTTTGACAAATCCATAGACAATAAAAATGCAAAGGAAAAGTATCAGTCATTACCTCGTCACTATGAACACTAAATACCAGATCTTCTCTTAAAAAATTTATGTCCTTGAGGCGTCTCACGAATTTTGGAAGAAAGCCGATATGACTGGACAGGAGAAAAGGGTCAACTTTCCATAAACAAGTTCTCCAGATTGCAAGGTAGCATACTAGCATATAATCATATTCAACTTGAGGTTCAGCTTGTTTCAAAGGAATTAAAAAAGGTGGTTACTTCATATTAATATTTTAAATGGGAGTAAATATTTTATTGAACAAAGAACTAGGTGGGACAACAAGAAAGCTTGAGCAACTCAAAAGTAAATGGAAGGAGATTAAACTATTCAAACAAGTATACGGATGAAATCATACCTCTTCCCATCAGGATGGGTAACAATAATGTCCAAATCCCCACATGAGGCCTTCCCGCGTCTATATGATCCTCCACAGACAATCTCTACCTGCAGTGCTCTATCATCAACAAAAGGTGCTTCCTACACTTCTTCCCTTGCTAACCAGGGTCAGTACGCAAGTAAAGTAAAGCCCTACAGCTGATTCATCATAAGGACTTTCTTCAAATAATTCTCTGATGGTGCGACTTAGGGACAACAAACTATTGAACAAACTAAGATATGATTGTAGTATATAGGAAAAAAAGTAATAAAAAGTCACTAAATTGTCGCACCCTTCCCACTGAATACATAATCCGCAGGCAGTCATCTCCCCTAAATGACCAGTAGCAATCCAGACAATTGACAAGTTTACATTTCAAGTTCGAATGGTACAAAGTAGCTGCCTGAATCCATGATAAGTCGAGGGGGTAAATGACAAGTTCTCCATTTTACTCCCTTAAAAGTACACCAACTTAAAGCGAAAAAATATAAAAGTACACCAACTTAAAGGGAAACAAGTTCTAACCCCAGGTGAAATCTCTTCTCCGACTTTTTGCAGAAGATTTTCCATTTCTTGAACCTATTATTTTTGAAGGGTTAACACAGGGTATTAAAATCTGAATTGCAAATTTTGAAGTACCGGTCACAAGATCTAAGCAACAAGCATCACGGCTCACCTCTTGACGAGGAATTCTAGTCTTGATGTCATCAAAGTATTTTAATCCTATCATCTGGGTATTTGTTAGTGATTCCTCATTCCTCAAGTCATCCAGGGTCCTGTGTCCTTTCTCATAAAGTTTACTTGCAGTAGTAGGTCCGATGCCCCATACTTCTCCAAATAAGCTGATTGTACGAACCTGAGAAAATTAACAAAATATGGTAACATCAACCTTCACTCTTTGTTTATGGATTGGAGCAGAAACTTCCAGGCTTGTGATGATTAGGTCCTATAGCACACTTTGTTACAATCCTTCATGACAAATATTGAGGAAGAAATGATAACCTGCAGCCATCATCTAGTTTCATTAAGAAGATCAAGAATCTAAGGATCACAAGGCCAAAAGGAAAGTTATATAATAATTGAATTTCTTATTGTATTAGTTCCATGAACTTCACCTAGATACACTAAGGTATGGTATGTTTTGGGCCATATCCACTTCTGCCCTAACTATAGATCCACCTTTGCCTAAATGCACAACGGCTCATATCCATTCCAAGTGGTTTCACATCCACATGTCTTTCAATTTGGAATAATAAATCCATATCAAGTATCAAAATGGTAAAACAAAACTACCACATGCTCAACATTCAGTTCAGATGCAACAAAACGTCACGTTGTATCAACAGACTGGTACTTTCAGCAAAAAACATTTTGGCTTCAAGAGCAATAAGACACCTTTTCATCCTTCTCGAAGTGCTCCAACTTGGATAGCTTCCCAGTGTTTACTATTTCCTGAACCTGTAACCTCCATCACCAAGTAGGGTAAAGACCAAATATAACGCGAATAGTGTTCCATAAAATGCAGATAAAAGATGGCTGGAGAAATAATAGTGAATTGAAGGCATCCAAAATCTTATTCTATAACCACGTTCTTACATGATCTTGCAGTGACTTTCCAATCCCAGGTTGGTGTTTGACCTGGTCTGCACTTTCAATTCTAAAAGGTAGCTTTTCAATGACTGGGATAGCTTTGTGATAGCTAAAAGACCTCCTATCATCACCCAAGGCTATCATTAAAATAAAGTAATAAATTCAGCTTTTAAATTCACAATATCCAAAAACTAATACATATGATATGCCGAACAAGTTTTCACCTCTGTAAATGTCGACAAGCTTCTTAAATATATCAGTTATATTCTTGTTCAAATCTGGAGGATTGTAAAGTAATGAGGCTTTGGATGTGAAGACCTGTAAAAATTCATTTGCAATTCATTTCAAAAGAGAATACTCAGTAAATAAACAGTGAAATGATATAAGCGCTACCAACGGCATAACTTGTATGAGGGCAAAGTTGGGAATTTGTTGTGCGATTTTTTTTAAAAGAATATAATTTTTATCAGTAAATATTTTTAATTTGTGAAATAAAAAAATACAAAAAATAGATATTTTGCCCACCAGAAAAAATTATTTAAATATTTGCAACAGAGTGTTGCCTAGATACATGGATAGCAAAACTACTATATGGAAGCATTCCAAAATTTCATTCAATTCAGATGTATAAAATGTCACGATCTTACATCTCTATTTTGATCATAATCCATTGGACTTGTCAGTTCTGGGCTTAGAGAGCGTGAGGAACCAGGTGAACCACTGGCAATATCCGATTTGGAAGAATGATGATGAGCATTTTCTGAAATTTCATTGCTTTCTTCTGACCCAACAGATGTTTTAAGCTTCTTCTGTTGAGAGGGATTGTCCTCTCTAAAAGGACTCACATTCATACGGTTCTCCTCACGATTATTGCTTCTAACATTTCCCCCCATACCAGCAGATAGAACGTATGAATCTTCTGGAACTTTTTCTCCTATTTTCAAGCTGTTCTCTAGCCACTGATAGTTGACTATTTTCTGTCGCAAGTTTAAATCATAAATAGCACAACTCGTTAGAATCTTCAACTCCATTAACAAATCCTGAAAGTCATCATGCAATACTTGGAACATACAGATTTCGTTATAGGTTTGAGATTCTCAGTTTTCAATTTTCTTTCATCATTTAAAAAAATCAAAAAAGCTTCCAAAGTAGTAAAAAACATAGACTAAAGAGCATCACAAACCCCATCATACAAACACAACCTCAAGGTTTTGTTAGCCACACATTATAGCAATATCCACAACGACTCACTACCATCGCCTCAAAAGAACCAACAAACTCTATGCAGTTACATGATAATGAAGAAACATATATCACAATTAAATTAAAGTTCAAAGTCATGCGTTGGTTTCTTCAAAATTCCCAAGGTGAGTCAAAAGAATCAAAACACAAAGCAACCATAATGAAGAAACATATATCACAATTAAATTAAAGTTCAAAGTCATGCGTTGGTTTCTTCAAAATTCCCAAGGTGAGTCAAAAGAATCAAAACACAAAGCATAACCACATTCCACAATAAAGCAAATATAAACAAAATCAACACCACACAATTGACAGGTTAAATACCAGCAATTTCCGAACCTTATATTCGAATTACATTTTAGAATCTCGTAACCTGAGATTTTTAATTGAAAAAAGCTTAATCTTTAAATCATCACCAAGACCGCACAGGTACATTAAACCAAATTGACCCATAAGACTAGCACAATCCACACTCAAAGTAAATTAACCATATAACTCATCCACTTAACCTTTTTCTTAAAATTTTAAATAAATAAACATACTTACTCCTTCAAACCGGTTTAACCTTTCCTGGTCGATTTTCCTGCGAAGAGAATTGAAATCCGCAGCAAAAATGTGCGTGACCTTTTTGGATAAACGATCCTCAATTTTGGCACCCATTTGCATCAATTTTTGCTTCCATATCTACAATTAACATGTGTAACTCCTCATTTTTCGTTCAAATTGCCATATACAATATTTTCAACTGCGAATGAATCGAGCCAACCACCTGCAGTTGAGCAGCTTTTACTCCAGTTTCAATAAGGAAGACAGCCATTTGCGAAAACATCCCGTGGGGATCAGACGGTGGAGATTTGCTCCTCTTTGGCGCCATTTCTGCTCTGGTAGCTGCTGGAAAATGACAGCGAGTTCGTAAATGGCAGACTTCGATGCTTGTATGGCAGTGGGCTTTCAATATTTTCGGGCTTGGTTGGCCCATATCTCCTCGTCAGTTGGGCCAGATCGGTAAATAAGACTACAAGGTTAAAATCTACTTGTACAAAGCACCAGGCAAAACCGAC
The DNA here is from genome assembly GCF_012295235.1 of Primulina huaijiensis. NCBI lineage: Eukaryota > Viridiplantae > Streptophyta > Magnoliopsida > Lamiales > Gesneriaceae > Primulina > Primulina huaijiensis. Next base: position 3,188,363 of record NC_133313.1, read on the forward strand.
CAAAATCAGTCAAAATCGATCAAACCAGTTTGCATATTTTAATTTTTTTAAAAATCGATTTTTTTATTTTTCTTTAAAAGAAATTATTTTTTATATTTAAAATTTTATTTTTTGGTTATATATATGATTATTTAGATTTTGAGCTTTATTAAAAATATCATTTTAATAATATTAGATCTTATTTTGATTTATTTATTTTTTAAAAAAATGTGTATAATTATATTAGATTATATGTATATTGTTTAATTTAAACTTGGATAAATATATTTTATTTATTATTTATATATACACATTTAAAATATTTAAAATTTAAAATATATTATTTATTATATTATATTATTATTCTATATAATATAACAGTTTTCTAATCTAACCAAAAGTTCAATAAGTGGTTCAACCGAAATCATTTTCTAAGATAAAACGATTACATTATCGATCCGATTATGAAAATACTGATTTAAATATCAATAAAATTAATTATGAAAATTGTACAAACAAACAATGCATCGACCCACTAAAATATAAACTGAAGACACGCGTATTGTTTATGTAACACGTTATATGCAAACAATGACATTAGTGATTTTCAAATTTTCAATCGTATATCAAAAGAAAGCGATAATTTATTATGTAGATAAAACTAGATTTACAAATAATAATTTTTTTAATTAATAATGGTATTAGAAATCTATATTATTTTATTAAGTTTGAGATATTTAGAGTAACTAATTTTGGTGTCATGGTTTGTTTTAATAATAATATATATTAATAAAATGTTAAAATTTTAATACAAATTATACGTAGTTCAATGGATAGAGTCATTGTTTTTTGAACTTTAAGTTATAGGTTCAATTTTTGCTGAAGTCATTTTTTTATTTATCAATTTATTTTTAATTTATATATCAAAATTACAGTGTAATCTCTCACTATTTCTTATAATTATATTTTGATTTTCATTTAAATATAAANACCGAAATCATTTTCTAAGATAAAACGATTACATTATCGATCCGATTATGAAAATACTGATTTAAATATCAATAAAATTAATTATGAAAATTGTACAAACAAACAATGCATCGACCCACTAAAATATAAACTGAAGACACGCGTATTGTTTATGTAACACGTTATATGCAAACAATGACATTAGTGATTTTCAAATTTTCAATCGTATATCAAAAGAAAGCGATAATTTATTATGTAGATAAAACTAGATTTACAAATAATAATTTTTTTAATTAATAATGGTATTAGAAATCTATATTATTTTATTAAGTTTGAGATATTTAGAGTAACTAATTTTGGTGTCATGGTTTGTTTTAATAATAATATATATTAATAAAATGTTAAAATTTTAATACAAATTATACGTAGTTCAATGGATAGAGTCATTGTTTTTTGAACTTTAAGTTATAGGTTCAATTTTTGCTGAAGTCATTTTTTTATTTATCAATTTATTTTTAATTTATATATCAAAATTACAGTGTAATCTCTCACTATTTCTTATAATTATATTTTGATTTTCATTTAAATATAAATCAAATAAATTATAAAAATTATTATATAAGTACGCAACGCGTCCGTCGTACACTAATATATGGAAAGAAAGAACAATAAATCACAAACTATTAATTTAGCATCCCTTTTTTGAAAAAATTGTTACTCTTTCTCCCTTTTGTTCTTCACAATCTTCAAATTTGTCACAAATTCATCGATACATTTATCCGAGCTCCCGTCTGCACCAACAGCCCTCTTAGCCAGATCTCTCCATTTTCTAGCATTTATCCTCACAACCTCACTTTTCTTCCCTTCCATCACCTCATTCAAGCAAAACAAAAACTCTTCACTCCTGACTACACCAAACTCATCCTCTCTACACCTGACCCCCACCCCCCACACCTCCTCTATAAACTTTGCATCAGTCATTTGATCCGACCACTGCGGGATCGCCACCATCGGGACGCCTAACGACAGCCCTTCAACAGTCGAGTTCCATCCGCAGTGCGTCACAAAGCAACCGACGGCTCCATTCGCCAGCACCTCCAGCTGGTTGCACCATGATACGACTAGCCCTCTATGTTCGGTGGCGTCAACGAACTGTGTGGGGAGTTTGTGGCGTTCGGTGTCTCTTAAGACCCATAGGAATTGTACGTTGCTACGCATTAGTGCGTATGCTATTTCTTCGGTTTGTTTCGAGGTTAATTCAACCATGCTGCCGAAGGATATGTATGCGACTGATCTCGGTGGTTTGGCTGCTAGCCATTTTGTGCAATGTCCACTTAGAGGTTTCCAGAGGCTGGCTCCGTAGTTTTTGTCTCCTTCGATCCTTCCATCTAGGTAGTAGGATGGTACCATCGGTCCTACGAGTTTGGCTGGCCATGACTTTGCTACACTCTTCGCCTCCTTTTATTAAAAAAAAAAAGAAAAGAAAAACAGATGGCCGGTGATTATTATTATATTTCATTAATTGCAAGCTGGGTAGGAAAGAGAGATCAGAGACTAGTATACTGTGGTTTTTCTAAAGAAATTATTACAGAAGAAAAGGTGATACAAATCATCAACATTGTTAATATATTATATTACATTGACCGGATATGTCATACTATTTTAGGAAGACTCATATGTCAGAACACCGGATGAAAAAGTCTACTTAAAAAATATATTTAGAAACAATAGCAATTAATTTGAAATCGTTAATCTAAAAAATAGCTTTTACAAGTTATATACACGATGACAGTTTCAATAATTGATGAATTTTTAAGTAAGAAAATGATAAGAGTAAAAAAATTAATGTACCTTGCCTTCCAACTCTTGGAACGAGTTGGCAAAAACAAAATCTGCCTTGTCCAAGTTGGAGAACTGACTCAATTTCATAGCCAGGTAAGCGGGGTAGCTTTCGGGTGCCTTGATAAAACCAGGAACATCGCACGCCTTCAATGGCGGCAAACCGGGCAGCACCAAAGGCTCGTCGTCTTCGACATTCACGGGTAACGCTAGCGCCCCATTGTGTATGTGGCAAAAAATAGCGCAGACAGCGGCCGAGTTTGTGAAAAACGACGCGCCCAGTATCCCATGTTGGTGGGCTACATCAAGAGCCCATGGGAAAAACGAGTCGTAGATTATGCAAGTTATAGGGAGGCTAGTGTCTTGGTACTTTTGGATGAGTTGTGAGAGCGTTTTGGCCCCATTGTCTTTGAATGACTTGAGGTAAGAATCTTCATTTTGTGCTTGAGTGAAGCCACCTTGGTCAAACCCATCGGAGATCGGCTCCACCGCGATACCAGCGGCTTGGATGGATTTGACGGTGTAGTGGGTGGTGGCTACGGTGGCCTTGACGCCCTTTGAGGCGAGGCGTTTGGCGAATTGGAGGAGGGGATTTATGTGGCCTTGGCCGGGGTACGGGAGGACTACTATATGGGGAGTTCTCGTTGGCATTTCTTCCATTTCTCAATCACTAGCAAATTAGTTTGGTAAAAATTAAATGAAATTGATCTTCTATGAATCAAATTGTTGTGGGGGGATCTCAATTTATATAGGCTAAATTGTGGGGCGATAACGTACACATTTGTTGATTGTATTCCTTTTTTTTCATTATTATTTTAAGTAAAGAAAATGGAGCCGTGGCGTGACGTAAACAAATACATATACATATGCGTAAGTATGGCAAAGGCATTGTAACAAAATTCGATCCTACCCATTCCGGCATGATATAAGTGTTGCAAGGACATCCTGAGAAAATTCGATCATATCCGTGTAAGCACTACTTGTATACGTTAGGATTTTGACATATATTTTTTTTTACGCGTGTCAAAATCATGTTCAAGATGTGTACAGATAAGATCGGACAAACCGATATTGTGTAAGTGAGATGTCGTAAATCAAATCCTACCATTCAAAATGTAAAATTCTAGATTTGTGAAAACAAAATCCTGGTGCATTTTATTTTTTAGTAACAATTAATTTATTATCTTAGGATGATACATAATTTTATCAATTTTATTCATAATAAATTTATTTAAGACACCTCCACCTCCACCTCCACCTCCACCTCCACGGTGTGAACATGACATGAAACCCACCAACATAAAAATATCATCATACTTTTCAGCAGTGGGCCCATACTACGAAAGGCTATTATGTCATGGTTGCGACGTCATGCGTGACGTCAGAAACTTTACGTAACCCATTGCATCAGCCCAGTGACTTAAGCATTAATTAGTCCCACCAAATTAAAACAAAATATCTCAGCAAACCGTCCAGTTCGAGAGCGGATTGCAAATCGGATTTTGTGTTTGAAATTTTTTTTTTTCTTGAAATAATGTAGCATATATTTTTAATATCCTAACTTCTAATTTTCTAATTAAAATTCATAGATTTGTTTAAATGACAAAAACTTGTGTGAGATGGTCTCAAGTATCGTATTTGTGAGACGAATCTCTTATTTGGGTTATCCATGAAAAAATATTACTTTTTATGCTAAGAGTATTATTTTTTATTGTGAATATCGGTAGTGTTTACCCGTCTCACATATAAAGATCCGTGAGACCGTCTAACAAGATACCTACTCTATTTAAATCTAATCTAGTTTATTATAGTACAAAATGATAGATATTTTCGGTGGTTTTAGGATTGTTGGAGTCTGTTTTGTCTAATCACAATGGGGTTGCGACAATCAAAACCGGAGAGAACAAGGTAAACAAACACACACAACTCGAGAACAAAAATAACAAGAGAAAAATGACCAAAAGACGATATATGAAGAACTTAAAATCGCAATATACTTAGAATATACGATGTGATCGAGTTTCAAAATTATCTAAGCCAATAAGGAGAGTAAAAGGGCAGCTAGAATTATCTTACGAGAAGAAGAAGCCATGAATTACTGCTCTCTTTTCTTCTTTTTTTTTTTCTTTTTTGAAATTGAATATTTTTCTTGTTTTCGATTGTTCGAGAATTTATTATCTTATTATATTAATTAATAGGAGTATATTTTTGCTGGGTAAGGTCCATTTTTTGCGTCATCATTTTAGGCCCCACTTCTGCGAATCCGGCAAGCCCCTTCATATTTTGGACATGTTTGGAAGTAATCAAACTAAACAGTAATTAAGTTTCTGGTTTGTCTTTATTTTATTTTGAAAGATGGAATTTTGAAAATTAAATTGGAATGAAAATTTGTTATTTATGAACGTGTGAGTAAATTTGGCTTTCCACATTTTTGAGTTAATAGTAGGAGTAATTATGTTTTAAATTGCAAAATGAATTTTGTATGACTTTTGATATGGTTTTTGAAGCCTATAAAATTCTAAATAGTGTTTTCATTTTCAGAATCTACACACGATAAAGAAACCGACGTATGTGCCGATCACAAACATCACGTGGAAGTTACGAATATGTTTTAAGGAATTATACTTTGTTATAGACTTCGATTTATTTGTTTCATTATTTTGTTACTACAATTATTTTGTCAATCTATAATTACATTGCTACAACTTATTTCCTAGTTGTTCCTGGTTTATATTTGGGTTGGCTCATCCCCCAAATAGACAGGTTGGATAGGTGATTTCCTAACTCGCCCAAATGGTGGGGCGAGCAAATGGTGAGTTGTAGGCTCGTCTCAACCCGCCAAATATAAATAAAAATTAGTGGGTTCTGTTGGCAATATCCCAACATGTCCAAATGGTGAGCCGCTCATAAGATTTAAGTCTGGAGTTTATCAATTTCAGGCGGAATTTAGTTAATTATTGATTTTATTAAATTAACTATCAATTTACTTTACTTTGTTCAAATACTCTGCTTCATGTGTCTTACATTGTCGAGTTTGTTTTGATTTATGTAATATTATTTGTTTTACTTATATTCACATTTATTTCTTGTATTTTGGATTTTGTTTCATTGTCAGTTTCCAAAATACATAATTTTAAGAATTTAATTTTATTTTAGTTTTTTTTTTTTTCAATAAGTTGAATTAAATTTATGGTACGTCAATAGAGTGGATTCCAAAAAATAAATGACGCTTGGCGGTAAGTCGTCAAGTGTCCGTGGACATACCGGTAAATTGCATGTAGTATATAGATAACCTCGGAGGAATCCGGCCATGTTCCGGTTGGATTCTCCATTCATTTATTTTTGAAAGCCATATTTCGAAGGATGCGGCTCGTAAAGAAAATATTTCAAAAATTATCACATATTCCTACATTTAGGTTGATGTTTCGAGTTATATAATATTAAATCAAAATTCAAATTTTAATTTTATTATGTTATATCTACAACAAATTTGCATCTTGCAGCTGAATGATAATATCTTCAACAAATCGCAAAACATATTCAAACAAATATTTTTTTCGATTGTCTCCATATATTTAATATCTCAAACCAATATTTTTAAATTTTATTGATAAAATATGTGTCGAGGAGTATAACTATGAGATGTTTGTACTTGATCAAACTCACTTGTTAAGTTCAGAACGCAATATATCACATGCCAAAAAAATCTACTCTTGAAACTATGGTAAATGTTGGAATATTTGTCTTTAATATTGTTTCTTTTATGGAAAATGAAGCATGTAGGCCAAAAAATTTAGGTTTTATTAGAAATGATGCATATGACCATATGAGTTGGCTGAAAAAACATATTGAAGTTGAGAATGAAGATGCAACTGCATTATTTATTCAATATTTTATAGATATAGCGAGTAAGGAGAATTAATTTATTATTATTTGAATGTGCAATTGGATGATGACGATAGATTAGTGAACTTTTTCTTTAGGGACTATAAATGTGTGGTTGATTATGAATATTTTAGTGATATCATGTCGATTGATAGAACCTATAGAAAAAAAAGTATAATATGATTTGTACTCTATTTGTTGGTATAAATCACCATATGCAAAATGTGATGTTTAGCTTGGTGTTTATGTCAGATGAGACTGAAAGTTCTTTTGAATGGTTATTTACAACATTTCTTGATTGTACGAGTGGGAAGCCACCTCAAACTATTTTTTCAGACCGATTTCAATCCATGATGAATGCCACTGAAACAATTTTTTCACATTCACATCATCTTTTATGTCAATGACATATAAATCAAAATGCTCTTTCACACTTTGAGAGTTTAAATGGCAATTCAAATTTCAAAATATTTAGAAATGCACGACTTATTGTGAATATGAAGCTGAATCTAAGATCATTTGGAAATATGTGATTGATACACATAATTTAAATGATCATAAATAGTTGAATGAGATGTATAGTATTAGAAAAAAAATGGGTTCATGCTTTTAGCAATGAAAGGTTTAGTGTGGGAATTTTGGTTACATCGAAAAGTGAGGTAAAAAACATGGTTTAAAAAAAACCATTAATAAAATAAATTCTTTATATGAATTTGTGTTGAATTATACAAAGATTCAAAATAATTGGTCAATGAACGAGAAGACTAAGGATACTCCTCCTCGTCGTGGTAAGCTTTTACAGATTTTGAAGAATCGTCCTTTGTTGATTCAAGTTGTTGATGTTTACACAATTTCCATATGCAAGTTACTTGAAATTGAATTTGCTAATTCCTTGAATTGCAAATATATTGAACCACCATCTTGTTTTGGTAATGATTGGAATTAGATTGAAATCAAAGTTAAATCTCATGATGAAAACTCAAAGGTTCGGCACGTGGTGTTCAATAAGCAGAATTATGAAATAAAGTGTAGTTTTCATAAGTTTGAGAGAATGGAGATTTGTGTAAACATGTTATGATAGTGTTTAATTGTATAGATGTCACTGTTTTACCCATAGGTTATATTTTGAAGAGATTGATGAAAAACATAAGACATAAATTTAACCTTCATTTTCATGACAGTGGCGGTGGCGGTTGTCATGTTTTTGATATGATGTTTGTCAACCAGATAATGAGATCGATGTATAATCTAACTCAATTGAGCAAACCTCATGAAGATGCGAGAAAAAGATTATTTAGATTGATTAAAAGGAAAATGAAAAGGAAAAGCTGAAATTTCAAGTTTTCTATTCAACATTTTATTCATATACTCATTATAGAGTAAATCTTTCACTTGTTTGGATTTGCTAGGTACAAAAGGAGCCAAAAGAAAAGATAAAATGCACAAGATGGCCCCACCCCAGCACACGGGAAATGAACTATATACAATCACAACAACAGTCAAATTTCACACAATCGCAAAATCCATTCGCATCTCCTCAATTTCCATCTCTATTTGGGCACATTCAATATATTTTCCAGTATTCAAATCAAACGGTAACTTATTCTTTTTTAATTTTCACTATGGAAGAAATTTGTGTATTATCTTATATTTGTTTTTATTATCTCGTGCAAGAAGCAAATACAAGCTTTTATTCAAATGGTAAGATGAATTTATTCTCTATTCAGTTTTGGGGTCCTCTTTCATTAAAAAATTTATGAAGTTTCTGTTTGTGGTTACTATCAAGTGGAATATATTTCAGAAGTTTCTGTTTGAGGTAACATTTTGAAGTTTCTGTTTTTGTTTGGGTGATCTATATGCGTTAATCGCAACTCTTTAACCTCTCTTTATCAGATAAATAAACCATGGTTTCAAAGGAACTGTGGTTAGGTTCAAACTTAATAAAATTCAAATTCTTATATTTTCCCTATCTGAGAAGTCAAATTGGTTTTATTCAAAAAAATACTACGAAATTATCTGTCAAAATTATACACGTATCAGATGTTGAATGAGTTCAAACAGTGCCCTTGGAGGTAGGTTCGACTTTACCTTTTGGGTCCAACTTTCAGTCGATGGCAACCCACGCCAGATCACGTTTCTGTTTCATTCTTACCGTAGACCGAGGAAAAAACTCATCGCGAACGTAATACCGCATAGATATTTTGATGTCATTGATATTCCTTTTACTTTACTTGTATCATGTGAATACGGAAATCAAGATAGTGAAATATCAAACATTAAACCCGAGGTCAAGCCACCTCAATAGGCTCACATGAATCTGCTCAACTCGACTTATATCCAACCATTAGTCATTGCAAGCAACAGGAAAGAGCCATTTGCTATTATACTCCTATTTGCCTCAAATGATACACTAAACCAACTGATTTTTTTACCTTAACTTTCCAAGCGAGCATTGTACACTGCCTTTTCAGAGGAAGTCATTCAATCTTAAGGTCTTCTACATCAAAATCTACATTGATCATTGATAAGACCGACTATGACGCGGTATCGATCAATTTAAGAGGTTAAATTTTCAACACTTACCTAAATTGCAACAGAATTTAAAAAAGAACATTTTTTGCAACAACCATTAAGAAGAAAACACTCTTCATGTCACAAGAAGTTATAATCAAAACAATCACTTTTAGCAACGCAGATACCATGATAAGTCAGTTATTGTTCGACCCTTTTCTTGATTATATCATCAACCTCAATAAAATGATCTTAAAGGGATAGTAAATTTCAACACAATTGGCGGGTAAATCAAGACAAGATTTGCATTAAAAAATCGTATTTCGTCGTAGAATGGTGCAATTGCTTCACACAAATCTCATTTGCATCGAGAGTAACTATCATGCTGGCCTTCTGAGACGAGGTTGCAGTGCAAGCATGATTTTCTTCCTCGGTCCCTACAAATTCAGAGCCTTCAATAAGTAAGAAAAATACGAAAGATAGACCTGAGAGAAACACGATTTTGGTTGAAAATTAGATTCATGAGATGCATCTTTCAACAATTGAAGGATTTCTATTTTTTCGCCAAAACAATTAGAAGACTAGTTGATTCTAACAACTGATTAAGTGTTGTTATAATATTCACTAGCATTTACCCGCAAGAAAGCTATATATTTATAGGAGAGTGGTTTACTTAGAATCCATGTGCTTTTATGCACCCAGTAACTAACGGGAGCAAACCAATGGGGTCTCAGAGATGTGGGTGATTAAGTCTCATGGATAGAAAGGGTTGATACTTGTTTTTTCAGTAAAAATCATACATCAAATTTGAAAATGTTTCCATTTGTGAGCGAGCAATCGCCCACTGTAAGGTCTGCAATGTGATTTAACGAACAACCATAGTAAGTTTTCTAGGTACACCACTGTCTACATCAGCTAATTGCTATTCACTCTGCCTCTCGACTTTCTACCTACATGGCACGATCTGAGGAAGAATGCACAACAAATCTAAAAATTACCATGGATCAACGTGCAGTAAGACATCAAATATCAGATATTGACAAAGCTATTACCATGGGTATTCCCAACTCTTTAAGGTCACTGTCAGTCATCCGCTTCAAAGAATACATATCCACCTGCAGAAAGAAACTTCTATTTAGGTAATAGAGAATAGAAGCACGTCTATTTTATGAAAAGTATGGCAGAACAGAAAATGCATGGCAAAAAAACTAGAAATTAAAATGATTAGGATGATATATGGAGCGGAGCACCGAGCACCCAAAAAATAAGTCAACAATTAATTGACTGGATCACATAAATTACTTCAGCCTAAAAAATAAATAAGGAGTGAATCCAAATAAAAGCCTGATACTTCATCATTCTTGTAATATGATAATTTCTCTTCAGATTCTTTAGTTCTTATAAATAAATAAAGACTTCTGGAAAGTAAAAGAAAACGTGTGTGCCATTAATTAAAAGAAAGAAGAATTAAAATCTTCAAAGATTACACACCTCCTCAGCCTTAAAATTAATGGCAAACTTTTCAAGGCCCAGTGACCTCAGAAAGATGTCAACAGTAGTGTGATCATCCACCTGCAAGCATAAATATAATGATTAAACAAATATGGAATCCTTCTTTGTAAAGCTGCAAAGTTCAACCACATCTTCAAACTTTTCTTGAATACCAGAAGTTGTCAATGTCATTCACTGTTCCATTGGTTTGTCGAGGATTTATCATGTGTGTGTGTGAGGTGAGCATAGTTTGATGAGAACTCATTTCCCCAGAATCTTAAATCATCCAAAAGGACATCATAGCATTGGATATGAATATATGCTCAACATCAAATGCAGCAAAGAATTGTTTGTAATCCTTGATTTGTGAGAAATGAAACTTTTTAACACATATACAATCATACAGTCAAAGGGAGAATACTCTTTAACATTATAAAGTCATATAGAATATAAGATGCCCCCAGGTGCAAGCTTTGAGATCATAAAAGCTTGGGGAAAAAACGACTTTTTAAAGTTCCCAGAAACAGCCATCCCACAACAATCTAAACTTAGACAAATAAATAGGATTTGGATAAAACCATGCTTTTTTAAAAGATTCAAGGTATATTATGCGGCGGATCGGAATTGCAGCCAATATTCTAGCAGCCAAAAAATAATCTCCGCCATGGTGAAGAAACCAACTTTTCTCATAGTTCTTGAAAACCATAAACATCTAATAAATCATTCATCTTATGGAATCCAAACAAGTGCCTTCTTCACATGCAAAGATACAAAATAAACAGTAAAGACAAACTTTTCACATGGACAACCACACTCAACCATGTGGTATAACAATTAATAGAGCAATTAAGACAACTCAGCTTTGTGGGAAGTGCTACAAAAAAAATTTCTCAGGAGAAGACAAGAAATTTTATGTACACGGTACCACATATGAAGTATTCGGTGCGTGATTGCTAGGTAAAGGATGTGTTGAGACAATTGGCGCCCTGGTCTTCATTGGTCCAACAGGTGGAGCCATTTTCGCCAAGTACGATGAAGAACTTGTGGGTCTTGTAAACTCGAAAGCATCTTTAAGTGTACTCGACCTGGTATCACCCAATGTTCTAACAGCATATATTCTCTTTGATTCTTCATCTCTTACAGGTGCAGGAAGACCTCTAGAAGTCGTCAAAGCCTCCTCGGACGGTGATCTTCGCCTTAAATGATCCAAGGTCCAGGGAGAAGAAGAAATCCCTGGCTCCATCTTAGATACATTATTTGCAGTTCTTGGGCCATGCACATCAGATATCATACTAGAACGACTAATCTCTGGCATACGATGTCTGCTATCCTTTGGCTCAAGACTGATTCGCCCACTTTCTCTGGCATCGGGCACAAGTTGTACCCTAGGTTTGAGAAGTTGCTGGACCTTAGGTAATGGTAAGTGCTGGCTAAAACTCCTGGAGGCTGACATTAACAGTCTGTCATCCATAGGGCCTGGAATGTGCTGTCTACTATCTTTCGGTTCCAAATAACGTGGTCTAGTGTCCTTTGGTTCAGGCAGCTTTTCCCATAAAGATACACTATTTGTTGAAGATTGTGCAGGCCTCGAGAGGATGTTGCGAAGATCTTCTCCATCCTGCAGTCTGCTATGACTTTGCTTGCGCATATTTTTTTGAATGATTTTGTAGCGGAGATCATCTCTACTTAGATGGATATCTTTTATCCAATCGAAATATGAAACAATGAAGCAAATCATATTATTTTCTAGCAATAACTTTAGCAACAACAAGGAATCTTAACCATTCGAGAAGAAGCCAATTACCGTCAGCATCAATCATAGCTCCACCCTCTCCCCTCATTCTGCAAAGCATAATAACAAAAAATAATTTGTATCTGCCCAGTAAACATTTTACAACAACATCTGCAGTTTTTTAGTGTCCGTATTCTTGCTAAAAGCGAAATTAGCACTGGCAACAAATTGGAAACAACTACAAAAAGTGTCTCGTCGGGCAATAATATCGGAACTAAGGAACATCAATAGTTAATTTAAGCACTATATCTACTGATAGATAAGGAGCAAATTTCACACACCTCTTGTTATTGAACTGTGCAGATGAATCTACGAAATTTCCAAGCCTTTCTCTAACTGATCGCTTGGTTCCAGCATGTGGCTGTACATCAGCATAAGCACTATCAAATGAACTCCCATCCCTTTTCACCACCTACAAAATACACATAACAAAAGAACATGATGCCACATATCACTGAGAAAATGCAAAAGTCCACAAAACCCATAAATCCGGCAAGAAAGAAAAAACACCCAGCATCTTTCACACAATTTCCAATCACGTTATTGAACATAAAAATCAATCAAAGTACGAGAAACTCTTCACTTGGCTAAATACTGGCATCATCTATCTTGGCAACGCAAATCCGTGATATCATTGATGACATTCGAAAGTATTGAACAAATTACTACCTGACCAGTGCGTCCAAGGGTTATTGTGACCCGAGACCTCGAAGTCTCTGACATTCCCGATAAGCCAAAGCTTCCAAAACCTACTCCGAAAAATCAAACAGTAATGAAAAACAAATGCAAAATCGAAAGACACACTCTCGAAAAACACTATAGTTGGAGAATTTAATGAGACTTTGTTGTCGATAAAAATGCTCCACTCAATTAGGGTTTCGATTCTCGCGTTCTTGACAGGAAAGAAAAGCGACTAAAGTGAAATTGCATTTTTCCCCTCGAAAGATGCTATATTTTTAGCATTGTTACTCAAAAACAAGAAGATTACAATTGGAGACAGATAATTTAAATATTTGGGAATCTATGTTCATTATTAATTATTAATTACTAATAATAATAATAATAATAATAATAATAATAATAATATAAATGTCTCTGACATTTTAATTTATTTATGTCCAATTTGACATTATATTTAAACGAGAAATAAAAATTCATTTTGATTTTCGAACTATTGATAAATTGAGAGATGAATAAATGAATTATCGTAAATGATTTAGTTGGTATATAATCTAACTAAAAAGATTGATTTTTCCCTTAAATCTTTGTATAAAAATGATAGAATTATTAATTAATATAAATATATATAAATTGATAAATTATACACTCAAAAAAATATATTTTCAAAATATTTATAAATATATAATAAATTTATATATTTTTTCTTTATCCACAATTCAATATTTAATATTAAAATTACATTTACTAAAATTAAAAGTCAATAAATAAATTATATGCACAGCTAAAATATTGATCAAAATATAATAAAATAAATATTTCTCTTTATTGATAAAAAAAATAATAAAATAAATATTCTTTTATTTAAATTGAAGTACTAAGTCGAAAAATCACGAAACTTGATAGAAATATCTAAATCATGTGTATAAATTTTTGGTCATGGAAGTCGTGTAAATCGAAAAAATGAGTGAGATTTTAATTAGTTGTAGTATCGATGTTTCGGCCGTCTTTTTTTTCCTAGAGATTTTCCTTTTCCTCCCTCGATCATATATGACCACACTCAATGCATATGACCACGCTCGAGAATCTTCAAAATGAATAAGAACTTCATCTTATCGAATATATAATAAATCTTTTGAAATTTTACGACATATTTTCCCTGATCCTAATTAATATTTAAATATCTCTATCATATATTCAACAAATCACAACAAATATTTAAACAAATATTTTTTTCAATCATCTCCATATCTTCAAAATTGCAACTTAATATTTTAAATTTTCTTGACAAAATACAAAAATTAAACCAACAAAAATATTTTCTAACTCACAACATACACGTACCAAATTGTGAAAAAGTGAACACTCTCGCATAAAAAACTTCACGTTCTCTAGGCACTCTCTCCTTTGTATCTCGTAGAAGATTCATAATTTTAAAAATAGAAGAGTGTGAAGGGGAAAGCGACATATTTAGACAGTCTCACGAATAAATTTTGTAAAATAGATCTCTAATTTGAGTCATTCGTATTTTTTTATGCCAAATATATTACTTATTTTTGTAAATATAACCGTGATTAACTCGTCTCATAGATAAATATTTATGAGACATCTCACAATAGATCTACTATTATTCAACAATTCAAAGATGACTTCCAAACAAATGTAAAAAAATTTCTCTGTCTCGAGTCCAATATATTCTCGGTTTTCGTTAACAATAATAATGTAACACATAATAATTTTTTATGTTAAATAATTTCTTGTGAATAAATTTGATACTGATACCGAGTATGGATACCCGACATCGTAATGACAATTTAATTAGCATGAAATTATGATTTATTTAACATAAACAGCAAAAAACAATATAAAAAAAATTTGAGTTTAAAATTTGGCTTGTAAAAATTTCGACATAACCTCAATTTACGAGGACACACCGGAAACTCAAACATTAGTTTTATATGATGAGCATGTATCTTGTGAGACGGTCCCACGAATCTTTGTCTGTGAGACGGGTCAACCCTACCGATATTAACAATAAAAAGTAATATTTTTTTATGGATGACTCAAATAAGAGATCCATCTCATAAAATACGACCCGTGAGATCGTCTCACACAAATTTTTGCCTTATATGATATGATCGAAAATGAAACTCATCATTTTCACAAATAAATCCAAACATATATGTAGTGTCGTCCACACACAAAATTAATAAAAATATATAAAAATCTCTCATAATTTTTAATTTTTTTAAAAAATAATCTTTTAGAATTTTAAATTTAAATCAAATAAAATATATACAAATACACGAGACATATTCTACAAATATAATAATGACTAGATATAAGTATATATAAATTAATTTTATAAGATGTTTATTGGTGTTTTATAATAAAAAAATTGTTTTAGGTAAATTGAGTAGGCGCGTTCTAGACTTCGTGACCCGCCTCAATCCTTCCTTGTATAAAAAGCCCACGAGGAAAAAATCTATTGCCAAAATTCTAGAAAACCTACTTTCAACTTCTCTCTTTCTCAAGCAAACCAAAAGAATTTCCATGGCGTCCAACGATATTCCATGGGGAGGAAGCAACGGCGCCGGTAATCGGTCGGGGTTAGGCGGATCGAATCCCAAGCTGTCGCAGAAATTTAGCGAGAAATTCGATCGAACTAAGGAGGTGACCGCCACCGGCGTTCAGAAAACCAAGGCGGTGGCGGCCGTCGGACTTGAGAAGACCAAGGTGGTGGCGCTGAAAGTCAAGGAAGGCGCATCCGTCGGAGTTAACTGGATTAAAATCAAGTACAACAAAAGCAAGCTCTTCCAGAAGAAATAGTAAAAAAAAAAAATTTCTATACAATTTTATGAGTAATTAGGGCTATGAATTGTCTGCTTAACGTTTTTGGTACGGTTCTTTGATTTTCTTCTCTTGGGAATTTGTTTCATATTGAATTGTTTTGTGTTCATAGATATGCAATTTCTAGTCTCCGTTTTCTTCTTGATCAAGAATTACTCCATTATTTTCTTGAAATTTTCTGCGTCAAACTTTAAAAATAAAATAAAAAAATCTTGCTTTGCATAAAGAGTAATTGTTTCAATTCAGAGAAAATTGCAGCAGTGATGTATCTGGGTTATGAATGATGGCATACTTGTATGTGTTATGATATACAGAGACAGAGCCTTTAAAGGTTCTTTAGAATCTATCTCTTGTAGTAATTTCATATGGAACCATGATATAACATCTTAACATTACACTCATTGATTAAGTGAAAACTGTGGAACCCTTGAAGGGAATGAATATCATGTCTACTAAGCCCATTGTAAGATATATTTCGAGCTCGGGCTCGAAGCCTTGTGGAGAAACATAAGGTTCACACACGAGTGAATTTCGAACGAACCGTGGGCGTGTTAGAGGTGAAGAAGGGCATTTCTCATTCATATTGGTGTGTGCCTCCAAGTGTTTGGTTATTGAAACTCCATTTTTTATACAATTCGCCAAACGCTAGTCGATCCTGATCTTCATTCTTTTTGCACCACTCTGGCAAATTTGTTCCATTGTTCTTCAGAATCTTGAGCAGGTGGGCATCCCTGATCTGTAAAAGTTGAGAGAAGTCATCTTGACGGGAGAGAAGATAAAAGCAGCCCCCACTTGATATGGGACTTTTAAAGAATCCACAAATTCAAATTCAAACTGTGAGAACAGAAAAGGTCAGAGAATATAGCATGGCAAATTGATGATTGAATCCAACGAATTTCTTGGAAAGATAGACTAGATTTCAATAGATATACGGATTGTCTTAGATTTCACAAGGGAGCTGAAATCAAAAAGTTAATACAAGTCTAAGATGTTCATATGATCATATTGTGAGTTTCACGTATTTTTATTTTCAGATAATCATACGAACATCTTGTATTATATCATATGAGGTGTATCTCATTGTGGCCTAAATCATGCCAACATGCACTAGGAATCAAATCTTCCCGTAGATTTGTAACGATGAGAGTGGAGATTTGCGAGTTCATGTGCGTGACTGGGATTGGATCTGTTCCGTCGGTGAGATAATGAAACGGAATAAATCCTATATGATATCAGATTGGACCATATTGGGTTTACCAAATTAGGAATATGATCAATGGGAGACAGAAATTAAGTGGGAGACAGAAATTAAGTGACGTGTATTCAATTCAGAGTTTTGATGACTTTTAATGACTTTTTCAAATGATAGACTTTTATGGATTTGATAGATTTTTATTGACTTTTCCAGAATCTCACATATTTATAAACATATTTATGTGGATTTATGTAGATTTTTATAGACTTTTGATATATTTTTTTATAGAATTTTATAAATTTTGTACTTAATTATAACATATTATTTTTATTAATTTCTTTGAATCAATAATTACTTGACATATATAACATATTCAGTTTGAAATAATTTTTCAATATTTATATTAATAAATAAATTTACTTATTTAAAAATTAAATCATTTAATCCTCACATGTGTATATATGTGGGTTTGTGTGCATGTTTTTAAATTTTTTAAAATGCATCAATTGATTAATCTGTAACCTTATTTTTAAATTGATAATATACATGTAAAAAGAATATTATTTAGCATTGTGTGGATATAATTTTGTATAAAAATATCACAGCTTACATATTAATTGAAAATGCTAAAAAATTTTAAAAAATCATGGTTGTTACGAGGCTATTCAATTATTAAGAGTTAATCGACATTTTTTTGGATCATCTTTTATTATCATTTGATATTATATTAATTTGTATAAATCATAAATTAAAAATCACAAAATCAATTCTAGAATTCAAAATTTCCTATGATATTAAATAAAAAATTATTAAATGAACAATCAGCCAAAAAATGAAAAATTTTAGAAGGAAAGATGAAAAAATATATAGAGATATACTTCGAAAATTTCAGAAAGTGATAGAGATAGAGGAGGAGAGAAGATAATAAGAGAAGTAATGTGAAACGACAGAGAGAGAAATAAATAGCATGTGTATGAGTTAAAATTTTTAAAAATCCATCCAAATCTTTGGGTTGAATCAAATACAATTGTTGACAATTTATAGTTGTACCTTAGACTTTAATGTTTGTATGTTAATGAATTTCATGAAGTTATTAAAATTCTATTGAAAGTTTGAATATCTATAGACTTTTATAGAGTTTTTAAAAGTCAATGTTGAATATCAATTGACTTTTTAAAACTCTATGAAAGTCTATTTTGAATACCACTATACTTCTATAGAGTATGTTTAATTGAATACTTCTAGACTTTTAAAATTTACAGAAGTCATTAAAAGTCAATAAATCTTTTACATTGAAAGTAATAATTTATTTTATTTTCTAACTATGACATAAGCTGTGAAATCGGAGACAGAATGTGGATGCTTCTGGATTATGAAATTCATAAAGAGGAGGTCTCATGAAAATATGACTGCCCATCATCGAAAAATATTCATGAGGCTACATAATATATGGAGCTCGATAGACATTATTTGGATTAATCGGAAAATTTTGAGGAATCTGAAAATTATGAGTACGTTGTGGTACATATGGAATATTTGAGAAATTTTGAGAGTATTGGGTATGACGAACGTTAGAATTTTGAGAAGATAAATTTTCTTCAGTATTTGAAGATTTCAAAAAATTCATAAAAATTATGTTGTAATTTTCATTCATGTTAGATAAAATTATGAAAATATGATAAAAATGAAGGAAAATATAGATAGCGATATTATGAAATGGATGAAGAAAATGAAGAATTGATAAAGATATTTTAGCAGAAAAAAATAGTTGTTATAAAATTAAATTTGTTGATAAGATTCAGAACAGATAAATAGGATAAAATATATATATATAAAAAAATTTAAATAATTAAAATTTAAAAAAAATTAACTACAAAAATATAAAACAGTATAAAAAGAATTAAAAACAATGGGGCATGCCCTTAACATGTTGCTGACTCGAAATCTTTCAAATCTTTACCATATTTGGTCTCATAGTTTTCAAGAATCTTCATCATTTTTAGATATTTTAAAATATTTTTTAAAATAAAAGTATTATAACATAAAATTTAAAAATTATTATAAGATTGTAATACGAGTTAATTTTATAAGACAGATCTCTTATTTAACTTTACTCATGGAGAAATATTTGGTTTTAGGCCAAAATCACTACTTTTCACTTCAAATATATATCAGATCAACATGTCTCACATAAATAAATCTGTGAAATTGTCTCATAAGATACCTATCCAATACAAAAATAATAAGTCTCTTATGAAACAGTCTCACATATCTTTATCCAGAGACAGAGCCATGATCTTAATTCAGTGTAGATAACAATATATTATAATTAATAAAACCAAAAAAAACACTAATCATTCACATCTAAAAATAATATGTCATAAAATTTGAACACTCACACAGCCACTAGCATAACACCAACACAAGACACCAATCGTCAAGATGATATTATGAAATGAATTTATCTATAGATTCACAGCTAAAGTCCAACCTAATATATGTAGGACCCACAAAAGATTTGTCTAGGATCCTCCGTATCTCCCTCTCTCATTTCTCTTTCTCAACTCTCCTCCTATTCTTACTTTTAATCTCCAAAATTTATTATTATTATAAATTATTATATTATATGAAATCTACACTTTCCTTCCTAATAAACATGGTTTGATATACTATCTCCGTCCCAGACATTAAATAATGTTTGATTTTTTAGTAAATTGGCCTTCAGTCTCCAGCTATCGATTTTTTTTGTGTTCAATCTCTGGGTAATTTTTTAGTACCACATTTCCACATGAAGTGTACCACATTTTGTATGACATAGTACCACAATTTTGTGGGTAGGGAGTGAACCCAAAGAAATATTTTGATTGGGAATTTTTCACCAACTTTCCTTTAATTTTTCACATTATATTATTTAATTATTTTCTTTATCTTTGTATTTAGCAACAATCTCTTCTTAAAACTCTGCTTTTTAACCTTAGTTAATGCTATACACATTTCTGTCAAATTTTATGATTTTTTTCTGTTAGAATTAATTATTTTAAGATCAGATATTTTAAATCTTAAAAAATGATGATATATCTATATTCACTATTAAAAAACTAAATTTAGGTAGTTTTTGATAGGGGAAGTTGGTGAAAAATCTCCTATCAAAATATTTTTTTGGGTTCACTCCCTACCCACAAAATTGTGATACTATGTCATACAAAATGTGGTACACTTCATGTGGAAATGTGGTACTAAAAAAGTACCCAGGGACTGAACACAAAAAAAATAGACGGCTAAGGACTGAAGGCCAATTTCCCGTTTTTGATACTACGTTTATGTATATTTTAATACTTTTATAAATTTTTATGTCCATATTTGACTAAAGATCAAAATATTGTGTTTTTAGATAATTTTAACACCTGTATTCGATATAAAGAACTACTATATAGCTTGTACAGTATTATCAGGAATATCAATAACAGACATAAAAAATTGATATTTTGGTCTATTTTTTGTTTCATCGCTTGAAATTATAGTATAATATAGGCAAATACTTGTATGAGAGGATATCAGGGATCGTATTTTGTGAGACGGATCTCTTATTTGGGTCATTCATGAAAAAGTATTACTTTTTATGCTAAGAGTACTGCTTTTTATTATGAATATCGGTAGGGTTGACCCGTCTCACAGATAAAGATTCGTGAGACAGTCTCATAAGAGACCCACTCTATAATCTATTATTATTTTTTTATAATTATGTTATAATTTTTATTTAAATATAATTATTTCAAATTATATTACGATATTTCATTACCTTTTACCATTATGATATTATCTATATTTTAATATAAATCAAATTAATTGTAAAAAAATATTGTACAAGCACACAATATGTATGAGATAATCAAAATTTTTTTATTAACCGTACAACCGAATTGTACCACATCATTTTTCTAAAAACTCCGATTAAAAATAATAAATGTAAATCGCACAATATATATTGTGATATTATTTTTTTTGTTAAGAAACACACCAAACCATCTCACCTAAATTATTTGCCATAATATTTGACATAGAGTTATAATAATTCGTAAACAACACACTTAATTAAAAAAAAAACCATCATTCACTTTCTCTTAACTATTGTTCAAAATATTTTTCCTACATAAATATCACATATTCTTCTTATATTGTCTTCAAAGTAGTCTGAAAAACGGAGAAATCATCATAACAATGGAACGACTAACTACTTGCTTGGTGGCTAAGGTCCTTTCGCCTAAAGCAATAAATAGAGAAACCTTCCGACAGCAAATGCCACGTATTCTCCAAGCATCGAGGAAGATCAACATCGAGGCTATGTGAGACAATATTTTTTTTTTGCGATTTCAATTCCCGACGAGCCAAAAACATGGCCATCATGCATGGCCCATGGAATTTCTTCCGAAGTCTGGTGATTTTCAAAGAACCTGTGGGATGGAAAAATCCTAATGACATGGTTTTTGATGAGATCGGAATCTGGGTTCAATGCCATAACCTACCATTGGCACTCATGCAAGGAGAACTGTTAAACAAAGTGGGACGTCACATTGGCCAAGTAGAGGAAGTGGATTCAGGGGAAAATGAAGTGTTCCTGGGCCGATTTGGGAGAATGCGGGTACGAATAAATACTGCTCAACCTTTAATAAAATTTATTCGTATAAAAGCTATGGGAGAGGAGGAAGACATTATAGTTCTGCTGGTATATGAGCACTTACCAGACTTGTGATATGCATGTAGGAGAATTGGGCATACGGTCCGCGATTGTGATGATATAGAGGCTGATAAAACCACTCTTGCCTATGGGGTGTCTGGCTACGTGCATCGACACACATAGGAAGCGGACGGAAAAGATTGTCCAGTACAGAGAAATTTGCCCTTAATCCCAATGAGGATCCTTCGAATGAAGCAACGGTGAATCATGAGAATGCAGAAAGAGATAATATGGATTCAAAAAGCCAAGTGCTCATGATAACAGACAAACCATATGGAAGTAACTTGATGACAGCCCAAGTACTGTTGCATAATCACCTGCCACCCATTGAAATGATGAATGAGAAGAACTTAGTAGAGCCAAGCCTCGCAGTTGGCAGTTCAAAGCAGTGGAATCGTCAGGCACAAGAATTCGGTAAGAATCAGAGAGTGGACATGATCACATTACCATAAACAATAAAACAACTGCTAAGCAACATTTACACATCACAGGAGATTAAAGTCCCTCACAGGAGCATACAAGTCCAGTGAAAAAGAAGATGAGGATGAGACAATTTGATCCTAGTTCAAAGGAAAAAGCGATGGTGGTTGCCCAACAACCCGGCCGATCAATATGAATCTCATAATTTGGAATGTTCGAGGGCTTGGGAACCCACGAGCATTCAGAGAACTTCGGCGTCTTGTGGCCGACAAGTGCCCAACTCTTTTATTTTTGAGTGAGACAAAAATGAGGGAGTCACGATGTAAACTCTGGAAGACAACCTTGGGTCTAGATGTTTTTTGGTCTATTGTAACGGGAAGAGCGGGGGCCTTGCTCTGTAATGGAAGGATCCTCTTGATGTGTGCATTAAGTCCTTCTCAGTTGGACATATTGATTGTATTGTTAGAGATGTTGATAGAAGTTGGAGATTTATAGGTTTCTATGGATAGCCAGATGCCAATCTTCAACATTTTTCATGGGACCTTTTCCTGCGTCTCAAAGGTTTGCCTGAATTCCTTAACTTACCATGGTTATCGGTGGTGACTTTAACGAAATCTACTTTGATATTGAAAAGTTGGGTGGTATTAGAAGAGCTCCATCTAGGATGCAAGATTTTCGTAATACACTTGGGGATTTACTTACTTGGGTGAATAGACGAGCACCAGACAATTTTATTTTTGAATGACTCGATAGATACGTGGGAAATCTTAACTGGCGACTACTTTACCCTGCTGCCCAAGCTACATCTCTTGACTTTTACTACTCAGATCACAAACCACTATGTCTCCAATTGAATGGGGTTCACTATCATTATCAGAAATGGGTCCGCAAGCAGCATGTTTTTTTCCGGTGAGAAATATTGGCTCTTGGAGGAAGATTGTGGTGAGGTAGTTAAAGCAGGATGGGGTGCTCAAACTGATTCTAGGTCAGCCCAGGAATGCCTCCTAAATTGAATAAATGCGCTCCGGGACTGGTTTAATGCTCGATTTGAGTGCCTGCCCAAATAGCTTAAGGAATTGCATGTGCAATACAAACAATTTGGAATTGGAAGTCATCTATTGCGCAAATACAGGATCTCGAGACTGAGGTTGAAAAACTTGCCACCCAAGATGAGTTATATTGGAGGCAGCGAAGTCGAGTATCATGGCTGAAGGATGGGGATCGTAACTCCTATTTTTTCCATACCTCTGAGTCCAAGAGACGGGTACAAAACACTATTAATGGACTAGTCTCATCTCATGGAGATTGGTGTACAAATAGCAATGGAATGGCAGATATTGCTCTTGAATATTTCACCAACTTTACAATTCGGGTAATCCTACTGATGCCGATATGATGCCTGTCTTAGGCACTGTAATACCAGCTGTGGATGAACATATGAACTCCATTCTTTATGCTCCGTTCATGGAATTGGAAGTCTGGAGAGACCTATTTGATATGCACCCAGACAGAGCACCAGGTCTAGATGGAATGTCTACGCTCTTTTATAAAAAAATTCTGGCATATTGTAGGTGAGGATGCTACTGCTGCTGTCCTCTATATTCTTAATGACGGGGCCCTTATTGATCGATGGAATGAAACCATTGTCACTTTGATACCGAAAACCTCTAATCCGGTGCTCATGAAAGAATTTAGACCAATAAGTCTTTGTAACGTTTGTTACAAGATAGGGGCACAGGCGCTAACTAATCGTCTAAGGCCGGTTATGTCGAGATTGATTGACGAGTTCCAGAGTGCTTTTATACCGGGCAGAATGATCATATATAATATCATTGTGGGTTATGAAACAATACACTGTACGCGTACTAGAAAGTCCGGTAGAGTTGTGTATGCGGCGCTTAAACTAGACATGAGTAAAGTATATGATCGAGTGGAATGGGATTTATTGCAGGCTATGATGATTCGATTGGGTTTTGCGTCAGAATGGATTGATAAGATTATGAGGAGTGTATGGACAGTGAGATATTTTTTCCGGATAAATCAAGAAGTGGTTGGGCCAATCACTCCAAGCCGTGGACTACGACAGGGTTATTCTTTGTCACCTTACTTGTTTGTATTATGTGCCCATGGCCTATCTAGACTTTTCACCGATTATGAGTCTAGAGGACTGATCCGAGGGATGAGGATTGCTTCAACCTATCCGATAGTGTCTCACCTTTTTTTCGCCAATGACAGCCTTGTTTTCTTTAGGGCTACAATGGAAGAGGGGGATCGAGTAAAAAAATGCTTATACCTCCATGAACGAGCCTCGAGTCAAATGATTAACTACGAAAAGTCGGCACTCTCTTTTAGTCCAAATACAAACCCGCTAGTGATGGAAACGATTAAATCGATTCTCACTATTACAGTTGTTCAGAGGCATGAGATTTATTTAGGTCTCCCTACCGTATCTATGCAAAGTAAGCGTCTTCAGTTTAGATACCTTGTGGAGAGAGTAGTGAGAAGGATTCAAGGATGGGAACACAAATATTTCTCCACTGAAGGTAAGGAGACTTTGATTAAATCTGTTATTCAGGCTATTCCAACATATGCTATGAACTGTTTCAAAATACCCAAGGCTATTTGTGATGAGATTGAGAGGGAATGTGCCAAATTCTGGTGGGGAATGGAAAATGGGAAGCAGAAAATTCACTGGCAGACGTAGGACCTACTTTGCAAGCCTAAAGTCAAGGGTGGGATGGGTTTTCGAAGAATGGAGAATTTTAATCGAGCACTTGCGAATCAACTTTGTAGATTGATTAGATATCTAGATTCTCTTGCTTCTCGAGTTCTTAAGGGGGTGGTACTTTAAGCATGGGATTGTGATGGAGGCGAGCCTGGGAAGCAACCCATCTTATATTTGGTGATCAATTTTATGGAGTAGAGGAATCCAAGAGAGGGGACTGCTTTGGAGGGTAGGTGATGGAAAGTCCATAAAAATCTTTGATGATAAATGGATACCAAGTATGGATTCGAATATAAGGGCATTGGAGGGTCCGTGGCGTAGTGATTCAACGGTGGACACCTTGATAAAGGATGGAGTTTGGGATGTTGATTTTATTATGAATAATTTTAATACATGGATAGATGGGGAGATTCTCAAGATTCCACTGACATCAAGGAATTATTGCGGTATGAGATTCTGGAGATTTGACAAAAAAGGGAAGTACTCGGTTCGCGACGGTTACCGCCTTCAAAAAGGTTTATTTACACAACCATAAAATTGTTCGGCTATCACTTTGCAAACATGGTGTACATTTCTTTGGAGTCTCTCCCTCCCGCGGAAGGTGTGTATTTTTTGGTGGCATATTTCTAATGATATTATACCTACAAATCTAAACCTGCTAAGACACCATGTCCCGATTCATGGAGCATGCATGCTATGCTTCAATAATCATGACACAACATGTCATTCACTATTCTTTTGTGAGACATCCAAGAACATATGGAAGGGTACTGATTTCTATCACATGATGAGATTGGCAAAAGAGACCAGTACAATTGATTTTTGTGGTTGGATGCGAAATAATCTATCAAAAGCCGAGTTTGAGAAATTTGTTATCCAAACTTGGGCCATTTGGAAAGAGAGACAATCTCTAATTCATGATAACAGTGGACTCAAGATGGGAGATTATGTCTCTTGGAGCTTGACCTTTCTTACAGATTTTCAGAAGGCAAAAGCTCTTGATCACCAAGCTATTAAGGCCCACAAATAACATGCAGAGAAGAGGTGGGAACAACCAGCTACAGGCACCCTCAAACTTAATGTTGATGCATGTATTGACGAAAATTCGAACCGCTACAGTGTAGGTGGTTTCCTTCAAGATTGTCAAGGGAGATTACTACTGGCATTTGGAAAACAAATTATTCAACCCCTATCTATTGTTCATGGTGAGTTATTCGCTATTTGGGAAGGCGTTAAGTTAATTTATGAAAAGAGTTTTCAAAATGTTCAAGTTGCATCGTATTATGTATTGACAGTGCAAGCAGTCAAAGCCTTACAAGAAGACCTTGGATATTTCGGCATGTGTGCAGTTGATATCAGCCTCTTGGCTCATGCCCCAGTTATTTCTGACATTGTTTATGAGCCTAGATTGAAGAATAGAGTAGCTCATAAAGTTGCAAATTTTTCTTCTTCATCCCCTTCACCTTTGTTTGGTTGAATGACGGATTCCTATTTTGGTTGGTCGAGTTTGTAATGAACGATTTATCTTAATAAAATTATAGACTTACCTTTCAAAAAAAAAAATACAATTGTGTATTAAATTTGGAAAATATTATTTTGTTGTGAGTGTCATGTTGTGTCCAAACATATCATAATTTATTAACTTGGTATTAAACCATGATGATTTTTTTATCTATTTTTTTGGGTACGATTTTAGCTATATTTTATATTTGAAAGACATTAGAGTGTTAGTATTTTCGAATTAATTTGAACATATATTCTAATATTTTTCATTCTACTTGATCAGTTGAAAAAAACCGTAAGTCGACTGAAAATGCTCGAAATCGCTCAAAACCATAAATCTAATTCCACTTGTAAAAACGTGTTTATTTTTTAAAAACCTTAACAGACCGCATATGACTAGTGATGTCAATTTTCTCCGAACTTGATAGAGAATCTGATACCCGACCCGAATGGAGGGGATTTTTTTTTATTCTATTAAATAAATGAGTAATCAGATATGAGGATTTTCAGGTATGAGAACGAAGATGATGTTAATTCTAATATGCTTTTGTTGAATAATATTAGTTGGATGAAATGTAAAAAACTACTAGTATAAAATTGATGCAAATTTTGTTGAATAATGATTTTAAGATAAATTGTTTTTTTCTTATATTTCTATAATGTTTAAATTTTCAATTTTTATATTTTTCCTTATTGTTCTAAAAAAATTAGTAAATATTCATATATTACTCGAAATAATTAAAATTTGAGAAAAATCAATTATAGCTTATAGGTGATAATATGATATTTGAGTAGGATATGAATACTCAATCCTCCCACGAGTATAAGTATAAAAACGACTATGAAATTGAATATCTAATGAAGATAAGAACCAATTATATAAAATTTTATCAAAGCCTAACTCATTATCATTCCTATATATATGACCATTTAATTTATTTTTTTTAAAAAAAGCAGCAAAACTGCACCTTGATCAGTCTTGGGTACGCCGGTAGACTAGTAAATATTAATTAGCGGCCCGCGCCACACGGTAAACGCGACTTTTACCATTCTCCTTTGTTCAAAATCCCACGAAAAGATACAAAAGCGAGGAAAGCTTAAAAAAACCTTTCGTGGATATGGAAAATCGTATCACCAACAAAGTGGATTTCAGAATCTCAGCCAATGCTTTTTATTCATTTAAAAAGTAGATTTCGCCAGATTTGATTTCGAGGACTCATTTCTCTCATGCATATTTTAAAGAAAAAGACGCACGATATAATATATATTTTGATGCAGACGCCTTGGCCACACACACCACATTTCTCTACCTATTCTTCTCATTTCTTTCCTTTATAATAATTAGCCATTGGAATAGGTGTAAAAAGTTGTGTCACAACTTTGGAGTTGAAGATCCTCCACTAAAGTTTAAATCTTGGCCATTTCACCCATCTGGATGTCGAATTTTCTTGAAGAACTTGTATCTACGAGCTTTTGTTATAGTGTTGAATTTACTTCCATCTTGGCCTATTTCTCCATCTGGGTTGCTGAGTTTCCTTGAAAAACTTAGTGTATGAGCTCTCTAGCTGAAGTTTATCTGTCAAATTTGTAATCTTGGGCCATTTCACCAACTTGGCAGCTGAATTTTCTCGAGAACGATGGCTAATAATGGGGTATTTTCAAGATTAAAGAGAGTAGAGGAAACTGAAACGTTGGAGGATTTTCCACCATGTTTTGATACTCATGAAGTTCATGTTCTTGCTGTGGATGATAGTTTAGTTGATAGGAAAGTTATCGAGAGGCTCCTCAAAATCACTTCTTGCAAAGGTAATTTCTGTTTTTAGTAGGTCAGAGTACGACAGATTTTGATTTTTGGGTAATATTTACAATAATAGGTTATCTTTTTTTCCATAAAATGTAATTTTTTTGGGTTTTTTTGCAGTGACAGCAGTGGACAGTGGGAGGAGGGCTTTGCAATACTTAGGTTTAGACGAAGAGGAAAACCCAGCTGAATTCGATGTAATTTGAGATCTTTTTAATATATAATCAATTTTGTGTTTGATTTTGTATCGAGAATCTTGTTATGTTTATGAAATGGTGATTTTTGTTTCAGGGATTAAAGGTAGATTTGATTATCACAGATTATTGTATGCCTGGAATGACTGGATATGAATTACTGAAAAAAATCAAGGTTAATTTCTAGACATCTTCAAGTTTGTATTAATTAAAAAAAAAGTTGCGATTATTTTTCATTTTAATCTCCGAGAAATAATATATTAAAGATTAAATTAGCTAAATATTTATAAATTTGTGTTAATTGAACAGGGTTCATCTATTTTTCGAGAAATTCCAGTGGTAATTATGTCTTCTGAAAATGTATTGGCTCGGATCGACAGGTAAAAAAAGCTCATGAATTTTGACATTTTCTCGGATTTCTATTTACAATTATTTTATTGATGAGATGATTAAATTATTTTTTTGGAGAAAAAAGAAAAAGAAATAAATTTATGTTAAAAGAGTGGACTTTTTGTGGCCATCCAGCTTCCCGAATCTCTAAATTCAATGAATCGTTAATATAAAACAAGATCTTCCAACTCTGTGTATATTGGTAAGACGTGTTAACTCTGTATATATTGATAATAAAATGTATTATGAATGATTCAAATAGAATATCTATCTCACAAAATTGAATTGAATTATGAGACCGTCTTGTATTTTAAATAGCATTATTTTAAAGTAAGTGTCATTATTCTATATTAGATGTTTGGAAGAAGGAGCCGAAGATTTCATCGTAAAGCCCGTGAAATTATCCGATGTAGAACGATTGAAGAGCTACATGTTAGGCGAGGGACGGAACCAAAGACATGAGATATGCTTTAACAAGAGAAAATCATGTGAAAGTCCCGACTCGTCCTCCTCACCATCACCATCTCCACCATCATCGCCATCCCAAGTCGATAACTCATCGAGTCCATCTCCGCCATCCTCCCCAAGATCGTTTTCTTCATTCCCATCGAGACAATCCACGTCTTGCTCTTCTACAACGCTAGAATCTGCCACGAGGCGGATTAAATTAAAGTTTGACGAGTAAAATAAATATATATGCCCGATTGATGTTATTTATGTCTTGGCTTGTCCATTTTTTGAGACCCGATGAAGAATTACTAGTAATTTACTTTTCCAAAAGATTTTTTTTTTTAGAGAAAATGGTTGAGATATGGTTCTAATGAAATATTACATGACAGATACATTGTTGTTGGAATTGAATATATGGGATTTGATCGGATTCGGGGGGTTGTTATTTCTTGTCTGCTAAAGGAAGATTGAACCCCACGTATTATGTGTTTTGGTGGGATTATTGATGGAGCCATTATTTTATTTATTTTCTTTTTTGGAAGCCTAACTGCAATTAATAAAAATTTAATTTTATATATTAAATTTTTTTAATATTTGTCGGCCCTTTAAAAACAATATAATAACTAGACGAAAATTTTGGAACATTATTCTCATTATTTTGCCTGAATTTGAAGTGGCACTGACCTGTCCAAGGGCAATAAATTGAACCATAAATCGTCTATGGGTATGTCCGGGTGAAGTGTACTTTGATCCTTGAAGTTAGCCAAAATTATTTGAGAATAGTTAATAGTTAATTATTTTAGTTTTGAATCGAGTGCTATTCAAATATATTTATTTGAGATTGAATTTAATTTTTAAATTAAAACATAGTTAATATTAAATTAAAAAATAGTTAACTATGTGAGAGTTTGGTCGATTTCAAGCTTAAATATGTTTTGATATTTGACTCGATTTGACTGTTTTATATCCTTTCTGACAAACACCATCAAACAAATATACGCCCGTTATTCACTTTTCGGCTCTCCATGGCTCAGAACAAATATAGAGTTTAGAATCGTTTAGAATGTTCGAGTTGGAAGAGTAAGAGAGTGTTTGATAATTGATCATAAATTTGTTTCCCCAGCCAACACTTTCTAGAGAAAATCTGTTGTATAAAGTTTGTCAAATACGGTTTACTTGACTGCCGTAGTTTGCATGATACTGCGTGTCCCCAGAGGTTTACCCGATGTGCATTTTTAAGTGTTCTAGCTGATCAAGAATCAGACATTAACATCTAACAATTGTTATGGCCATCTCAAGTTTAGAAAAAAATTTATTCAATCTCTTTCTAAATTATTTTTCGATCTTAACATATATTAATAGAGAAGAAAATAATTTAATGATGTTGATGATAATGAGGTTTGATTATTAAATCATGAGTTATTAATGTTATTATATATGTATTGTTTAAGTAATATTAAGTCTTTCGACATTTATGAGTTACGGCCCGGCCAACTTTGGTTTATGATTTATGGCCCAATTCGGTTATCTATTTGGGCCAGATCCAACTTGATACTCCAACGCAATCTCTGTATAATTAGGTCAATGTGCTACATTATCTAAATTAATTATTGAAGCCCAAAGGCTGTTACAAGATCTATAAATAAATAGCGAACATGCTCATAATTTTGCGTAATTTCGCTCTGCTTTATTTAAAGCTTATTTGGGAAATCACGGATTTGAGCGTCGAAATGTCTTCGTCGAGTATTTTAGTGTTTTTGACTTTGTATTGTGATGTAGGTGAAGACCACCAAATTCACTCACAAGCTCACTCGAGCAACTTACAATATTCCCGGAACTATTCGGAAAATACTGCTATTAAGCCAACAAAAATATCATCTAACAAAATTTCCTGGCTATTCTCGATCAAAATTTTGTTCATACCAAAACTATAATATTAATCATTCTAATTTTACGTTTCCATCGCATCAAGATCTCGAACCAAATAATTTAAAAAGTTAGAGATGCTTTAGTAACGTATGATTGAATGCTTGTTGTTTTACCAAAATTATAACTAATGATAACAATACAACTCTAATATTTTAAATCGTATGTTTCGATTACTCTCCCAGCAGAAACAATTATTGTCCAAAATACAATATTAGCATAGCTGTAGGACCGAATGCTTGCCGCTTTACCAAAAGTTATAGCTGGTGGTAATGGTGCAACTCAAATCTTTTAAATCGCATAGCAGTTCAAGCACCACGGTTCGATCGCTCTTCTAGCAGGGACAATTATTGCACCCAACAATCTCCCTCCCAATAATTGTATTCCTTGCGATCAATGAGAATCGAACCCATGACCTTAACTCTGATACCAATTGTAGGATCGAGCGTTTGTCGCTTTATCAAAAGCTATAGCTGGTGGTAATGGTCCAACTCAAATCTTTTAAACCGCACAGCGGCTTAAGCACCACGGTTTGATCGCTCTTTCAACATGGACAATTATTACACCCAACATAAAGTCTTCACCCCATATATACGATACGAGCACGATGAACTATATTCAAGAGCTCAATCTAAGAAATAAATTAAATAAGAGTTCCATCGAAGAAGCATAACGAGCTCGAATCAAGAGCTCAATCAATCTAAATAATTGTATGAGATAGATTAATGATAATGCTAAGATGAATCACTTTGTGGCGAGTTAATATACATTATCAAAAGAGTTTATTTCTTAATAAAAATTTTGTTTCCATATTTGTGTAGTATTTTATATAATGAATAAACTCTAGGAAAAAGAAAGTCTATAAATAAGATATCATTGCTGCCGCGCGCGTGTGATTTTTTTGGAGTTGAAGAAGAGCAGTGCAACGCTGCAGGAAGAGCAAAGAATTACATCAATGAATTTATAAAGAGCTCGAGCTAAGACGTTTTGAAGTGTTGCCGTGAAGTTTTGAGAACATTCAATCACAACACCTAATCACAGTTTTGATTAGTGTGTTGTTTATTCGAAAACTTCAGCTTAACATTTGTTGCATCCATATTTTTTTATTAATATGGTTTAAAATATATATTTGGATGCACTTTGCTATCTCATTTGTTAAGTGAGTTAGCCTTTATTTGTTCACTACTTTTGATTTTTGTAAACTGATAAGTTTTTTAGTGAATCGTTTTGCCAAGACACCAGACAACTATTTATACTTGTGCATGATTTGATATGTCTTATTTTATTCATTCAAGTTTATTTGCGTGTTTAATTAATATACTCTGTTGCATGCTGTGAATAGGTGTTACAACATTTGTACACAATACATAAATCTGATACACACAACATTAGTATTTTTGTAATTTTATATANACTCGTGTAGAGTTATTTTATTTTATATGACAACAATGGATGTAACGACCAAATCTGAAATAATCAACCCACCAACAAAAAGGAAAAAAAATAAGTAAATTAAACCAATTCAAGAATGAAAACGAAGTCGTACCACCACAATTTCAAATTTTAATACGCCCAAAAAAACCCGAAAAATATAGGGAAAAAAAATATAATTTCAAGTTTGACTGAACCGGCGAGACACGTACTTTCCACCAACCTCATCAATTGACGAAATTAGCCTCCACTCGTCGGGTCACGAGAACATGTAAAACGATTAATTAATTAAATAAAACTCAAAGTTTACCAAACAATATTAGATGCATAAAACAAGAGACGACCCCATAAATTACATCGGCCTTTACTATTTGAACAAGGTACGATCGTACGATGAGCTTTATATAAATTATATATTAAGATCGAAAATTATTTAGAATTGATCGAACTTTTCTTGTATTGAAAAATATCCAAAATAAATTTAATTTTTTTAGCTCGAATTAATCATAAGTGCACGAATCAAGTTATGTAATAATGTACAGAGTACGAGAATCGTCTCACGAAAACTATATTCCACATTTATTATTTGTAGAAATTAATTTTTTATCTACGTGTCATCGATGATTTGAGATGGATTTATTCATCTACTAAGAATTCAAAAAAAAAATATATAGTTCAATGAGAAAATAAAATTCATTCAAAGAAATCTTAAAATCAAGAGAATGATTTTGTTGAGAACTTCAGTTCAGTTACCCCTAGTTGATTCAAATAATTAATCTCGACAATTTTTTATGCTTTTGACTGGATCCTTAATTTATTAACATAATTTTTTAAGTTATGCTAAACTAAGTCAATAAAATAAAATAATTAAATTTGTTCAATTATTTATCAAAGACAATTGCATGAACCATTAGTGAAATCCCCTAACTTTTGACCTATTAGATTATCAGTATCAACGTGTATTCAATTTCATATGTCTATGCAAATTATAAAATTATAGATTATGTTGCTCGTTACCATTGAAAATTATCATTTCGAATTTATTCACAATATAAAATATTATATGAGTTAGTTAGACTTCGACAATTAAAAAAAAATAATAATAACACAATCAAGCATGAAACACAAGTCGATAATTAAATTAATTAAAACAATACATCGGAGTAGTATCCCCTAAATCCCAACAAATATAAATTTAGCTACTAAATATCGTCATAAAAATCTTAAAATAATAGTTAAACAATGATTCTAAAACCAGAAATAATAAAAGAAATGAAGGAAAAAGGGTTGACATTAAAATATTGCACTTCAGCTTTTTTCCTCATCAAATTTATCCTCTAGCATCTCGCTAGTGAGTGTGGCTTCTATTGGATCATTTAAAGCATCATGCGCAAAGTTGCAAACAAGTAAATCTAAAGCATCAATTCTAAAATAATATTTATTGTGCAGTGTGTGCTTGATGACAATTAAAAACTTCAAATGTGATTTATTCTTCTCCCACTCGTAATCATAATTTCCCTTCTTGAACATCTATAAGTGATTTTTCGGTTGAAAGGAAAAGACGCCCCAAGATCAGTGGCATATCCAAATCTTCTTCCATGTCAAATACCACAAAACCAGTCGGAAAAATGAATTTTTCTACTTTAAAAAGATCATCCTCAATAACCCATCGTGGGTACTTTATGGATCTATCCGCCAATTGCAAGGACATCTTAGTAGACTTTGGCTCTCCTAACCTAAGTTTTCTAAAAACAGAAAATGACATCAAATTCATACTCACACCTAGATCACACAAAGCCTTATGAAAAATAATATCACCAATCAATCAAGGAATATAAAAATTTCTTGGATCTTTAGCTTCGATGTGATCTTATTTTGTATTAAAGCAGAACAATTTTCAGTCAGATTTTCCATCACGCAATTCTCCAAATTCCTCTTGTTTGCTAAGGTGTCTTTCAAAATGCTTTGCATAACTAGGCATTTGTATCAAAACATCAGCAAAAAGAATATTAATATGTATTTTCTTAAAAACGTCAAGAAATTTACCAAATTGTGCTTTCGTTTTTTATTTCTTTAATGCTGCAGGAAATAGTAGAGGAATAACAATATTAGACTGTGTAGTGGGTGCACGTGTAGAATTAGATAGCTTAGCTTTAAGTGCCTCTGGTTGTAGACCTCTTTCCTTACACTCTTCTTTATCTGCATTAGTCTCCGACACTTTTCCACTTCTCAGCTCAATGGCCTTGACTTGCTCTCTATGATTCGTTTCAGTGTCACTTGGAAACACTCCAGGCTCTCTATTTGATATCATATTTGTCAACTGTCCTATTTGGTTTTCCAAGCTCTAAATTGAAGCATTCTGATTCTGAAATCTAGTCTCAGTGGCAGAAATAAATTTTATCATCATTTGCTCTAGACTGGACTTCTTTACTTGTGGTTCAGGCTTGTACATCGGTTTCTTACATACTGTTGACCTCTTTGTGGACGATTTTGACTGTTCTGACCATCTCATGAAAAACTTGAATGATGTTTCCACCCAAGATTGTAAGTGTTATGATAGGGGTTGTTCCTTGGGTGATTTTGGATGTCTGCATGATTCACCAGTGCCAAATTAGGCACATAAAATGAACTCCTCATTTGGCAATCTTTCGTAAAGTGTTCACCACCACAATCATCACAAAATATCTCCTGAATACGCATAGCAGTGCCACCCATGCTCAAACCATCAATTTTCTTACTCAAGACATCTACATGTGCAGTTGCAGCAGTAAAATTGTTAACTTGGTGCACTCTCATAGATCTCCTTCAATTTTTTCTCTCAGATTGAGGATGATAACTACTAGCAGCAATCTCCTCTAAGAATTCATATCTTTGCTCAGATGTATTTTTCAAGAGAGTTCCACAAGCAACAACATCTATCATAGTATGATTCAAATTAATTAAATCATAGTAGAAAGTTTGTATTAAAAGACCAAGAGACAATTCATGATGCCGCCATCTCCACAATAGATCCTTATAGCTCTCTCATGCCTCGTACAATGACTCTTGCTCAACTCGAGCACTTTTTCTTTTAGTTCTTGCTTGTGGCTACTGCAAAAATGATTGTCCGTGGCTGCTGAAAAAGTGAAAATCCACCACCGACAAGCATGAGGAATAACAATATGCATAGACTGACACAAAATGAACGAAACGCGGACTCAACACACAAACTTATGCAAAAATAAACTAAAATAACACAATAAAATACATAAATAAGACCCCTATCAACAATCAGACCGAATTCAAAAATTTATGGAGCAAGTGAATTTGCATTTTTAAGAAAATGGTATATAATTTTACATTTTTTAATTATATTATTCACAATATCAATGAATTCTCCATATCCGCTAGCCCTTTAATTTTCATTATATTGTTTTAGTTTTGACAACATTGCCATATGTAATAAATATCTAGCTGAACCACTAATTGTTTGCACCAACACCGAAAGAAATAATCACTTTTCCTACTACACTTCAAATTAGATTCCTAAGAAATTACACCAAAATTATTCGAAGGGATTTTGGCATCATTTAATAATAATAATAATAATAATAATAATAATAATAATAATAATAATAA
>NC_133313.1:3225019-3275824 GCF_012295235.1 Primulina huaijiensis
ATATAAAAGAGTAGGTCTCTTATGTGAGACAGTCTCATGAATATTTATCTGTGAGACAGGTCAATCCTATCGATATTCACAATAAAAAGTAATACTCTAGCATAAAAACTAATATTTTTTCATGGATGACCCAAACGATCCGTGAAACTGTCTCACACGAGTTTTTGCCAAAAAAAAAAATACGTTATAAATTCTATTACACATATATTCGATACAATGATATTAACTAGTGTCATAATTATTTTGAGTTTTGTTTTTTTTGAGAAAATCCTCGAAACTTTGCAGTTTTTGCAAGATTCATTACTTTTTCACAAAGAAAGTTAATTAAAAAGCGATTACGTCATGGAAAGCATGAAGAACTTGTCTATCCCTATCTGATAACAAGTTATTAACCATTCAAATTACCTTAAGAATGAATCTTCACACAAGGGCATAATGGTAATTTCACAAAAAACCTCGAAGCCTGAAACGTATACCAAATCAACAAACCAACCTCTCCCCTTTGAAGCATTCAGCAACCAAACCAAACAAAATTTAAACTAATCTTCCCAAAGACAAAAAAGAAGAGCCAAAAACAACATTAAGCAATGATCATAATTCATCACAAAGATTTCGTTCATTTCCAAACACTCTTCAGTTCTTGCCAATCCAATCATGGCTACAAAATGTATAATTCTTTGTTCATTCATTCTTTTGATAATTTCTTCAGTTCCTCCATCCTTCTCTCAATCAAATTCACAAAACATCCAAACTCGCTATCCATTCTCAAATCCCACTCCTCCTCCACCTCGACCAGCTTTACGACCACCTCCGGTCCCCACCAATGACCTGCCTAACGTCCCTCCAACCACCCTGATTCCACCATCACAAATACCATCTACGACAGGAAAATCGTCGACGAAATCAGCTGTGGGAAAGGCCATTGGTGCGACGGCTGCAAGCACTCTAGTTTTGTCAGGGCTTCTCTTCTTTTTGCTTTTGAGGCATTCGAAAAATAAGAGGGAAAGAGATACTACCAATCCTACTACCACTACTACTAATCAGACGGCTAATGCCGTGGTGCCTGCTAATCTTAGAGGGGATGATTTTAGTCGGTTTAATGGTAATCTTAAAGGGTTGATTGTTGATGAGAATGGATTGGATGTTTTGTATTGGAGAAACTTGGAAGAAGGAGATAAGAGGACGACTGGTTTCAAGAAACAGCAATATAGGAATCTTAAAGATGAGCATAATGGAGAAGAGAAAAGATTTGCTAATGAAGGAGTGAGGAAAGAGGAGCCTTTGCAAGAAGCTCCTTTGCTTAAAGGGAGGTCGTCAACTTCTGAAAGTCCTCTTTGGGGAGACAAACCATCGGGTAAGAGAATGAAGAAGGCCCCTGCTATTTCATCTAATGTGACTTTCAAAGATTCTGATAATCATGATTCATCGGTTCGAGTAACTGATAGTTTGACATCACCACGGGCTGCTGTGGTGCCTCCACCACCACTGCGGCAGCCGGTGTCAGCATCTGAGGCGGTTCCGAAAGGAAAAATGGTCGCACCACCGCCTCAGCCATCGATTCTAACACCACCACTGCCTCCACCACCAGGAGTACCACCGCTGCCTCCACCGCCAGGAGCACCATCACGGCAGCCACAATCAATATTAGAATCAGGGGCGGTTCCAAAAGGCGAAATGCCTGAACCACCTCCTCCTCCACCACAAATCTCGTCAAACAATGGCCCTGCTCCACCACCACCACCACCACCACCACCAGCATCGAAAGCAATGCCTGTTAAGCGCCTGTCCTTAGCGACAGAAGGCTCGTCGAGCAATGGGAGTGGACAGGTGAAACTGAAACCATTGCATTGGGATAAAGTTAATCCAGATGTCAAGCATTCCATGGTGTGGGATAAAATGGACAAGGGTTCTTTCAAGTAAGGAACCTTCAATACTATTCTTATCAAATCTTTCTATAGTAGATTCTATATCTTACTTAGTTAAGATCTAATTTATTCTCAAAATATGTAACTCAGGTTTGATGGTGATCTTATGGAAGCCCTCTTTGGATACGTTGCAACAAACAGAAAATCTCCAAGAGGAGAAGGTGGCTCAATAGCCGGAACCGTGGATAAATCGGGTCCTCCCCCACAGATCTTCATCCTAGATGCTAGAAAGTCTCAGAATATAGCCATAGTACTCAAATCCCTCAGCATCACACGCCAAGATCTAATCAACGGCTTACTCGAGGGACAAGGTCTATGCGACGACACAATAGAAAAGCTGGTAAAAATAGCTCCAACTGATGAAGAACTATCCCAAATTCTCGCATTTCATGGCGATCCGACAAGACTTGCTGATGCCGAATCCTTCCTCTACCATCTACTCAAAGCTGTTCCATCTGCATTTACCCGTTTCAACGCATTTCTTTTCAAGTGCAACTACGATTCTGAGTTTGCACATATCAAAGAGTCGGTACAATATCTTGAATCAGCTTGCAAGGAGATGAAAACTCGAGGGCTTTTCTTGAAACTTTTGGAAGCTGTTCTCAAAGCCGGGAATCGGTTAAATGCTGGAACATCTAGAGGAAATGCACAGGCTTTTAACCTTACCGCTTTGACAAAATTAGCTGATGTGAAAAGCTCTGATGGAAAAACAACCCTTCTCCAATTCGTCGTGCATGAAGTAGTTCGTGCAGAGGGTAAACGCTTTGTGCTTAATAAAAACCGTAGTTTGAGCAGGACAAATAGCCAGACAACAAATGCCACTGAGAATCAAAATACTGATACGTTCATATCAAAAGATGATAGAGAAAGGGAATATATGATGCTCGGTTTACCCGTCGTTGGTGGCCTAAGCACGGAATTCTCCAATGTTAAGAAGGCAGCCACTTTAGACTATGATCTGCTGCTAAAAACAAGCTCAGAATTATCAAAACAGGTGGTGGAGACGCGTAAAATAATAGTGAAATGCGGTAATGATGATGGATTTGCCCGAGAAATGACAGGTTTTCTGGATACAGCAGAACTAGAGATACAGATAGTTAAAGAAGAGCAGACAAGCGTCATAGAGCTTGTGAAGAAGACAACAGATTATTATCAACCGGGCTTCTCGTCCAAAGATCGAGGGGCGAACACATTTCAACTTTTCATCATCGTTAAAGATTTTCTTGGAATGGTTGATCAAGTTTGTATTGATATTGCAAGAAACACGCAGAAGAAGAAGTCTGTATCATCGTCACCACCAACATCGTCGTCGTTGTCGTCATCTTCTGCTGTTAGACCGTCGTCACCTGAATCTCCTCGAGTTTTCAGGTTCCCAAAACTGCCTTCTAACTTTATGTCACAGAACTCGAAAAGCAGTTCGAATGATTCGGACGACGATTCGGAGGTAAAGTAACGAAAGTGGCAAGATTTCGAGTGTTGTACATAGGTAAAAACACAAAAACTCGACACTGTGAATGTTTTTGTTATTTCATTTTTCAAGTTTTTGATTCTTTCACTTCGTTCTTTTACTACAACACATTTTTTGCAAGATCCAACGGAGCAGCGGTTGTTTCCCTTTTTACAAGACAAATTTTGAATTGCATTATTAAATAGTTAGTATGAAAATTATAAGTTTGCCAACAAATGTGAATAGATAATTCATTGAATAATTCTATGTGAAGGCAATTATTGGCTTCATATGTATTATATGTTGGCTATGAATGTTCCACATTGAATCATCTTTTTGAATGAACTTTTGAAGTCAACAGACAAATTACAACGAAACAAAAACACTACACGTCGATGAAATTTCCATCTGTACATCAGTATTCAAGTTTACAAGCTCATAATCTTGATTCACGTGGTTCCATAAGTCATTGTCAACTTTTCAATATTTCTATATAACTTGTATATTTATCATATTAAAATAAAAATTTGACCACGTCAACAACTTGCATTGGCCTGACTACAAAGAATATAAGCAAATGCAACCGATTGGCACAAGAAATAATTATTACATTATATTACATTACAACAAATAAATGTTCTCAAGAATTACAAATGCCTCGGTAAATACAATACCAATGTAAACCAAAAAATTGAAGGAACCCATTTGCGTATCTGTCCACTCAATCTGTACACAGCTAATGAATGACCATATCAAAGAATCGATTAATACAGATAATTAGAATAACCAGCCAAGTAATTACTTGACAAAGCCAATAGTTGTACATGATGCTGATGATTTTGTACCCTCGATTTCCCCTTGTACAAATCGTACGGTTTCCAAAGATGGTCCAACGGACAGGGCTCATTCTCATCGAGCCTAACCCAAGGCTTGCCCTTCCCACTCCAGTGCAGCAGGCTCACTGGGCCGGGGTGCAGCGATCTACAGGATCCTGCCACGTTGTCCCCACCCAGCCCATGTTGATTCCATCGGTGATGAATGGGCTCAACATTTCCACCGAAGACGAGCAAAAATGGAGGCAATGACCCCAGCTCGTATATCCGGTTCCTCCTCTGCAATTCCATCCAGTTCTCGATTTTCTTCATGTAATTCCCCTCCCTCCACTTCTGCAAGTCCATTACCATCACCCCCGTGTTGAAGTAACACGGTTTCCTGGACGGGAATGCGCGGCTTAGAACCGGGTCGGACCAGAAATTGTCCGTGAAATACTTGGTGAAATTGGCGTGGCAATATTCCGGAGCTCCGATTACTTTCTCTTCCGATAGTTTCACTTCCCACAGCTTCAGAACATCGTCGACCAAGACAAGATCTGAATCGAGGTAGATGACCCGTTTCACACACGGATCCAGGATATCTCCTAGGTAGTTTCGAGCGTAGTTCAGCGGATTCTCTAGCGCAGACCGAATGGAGGAAGAAATCAGGTTAATCACTGAATCCTCTCGGAAAATGTAGATTTTGAAGTTCAGAGAAGGGAATATAGATCGAACAAGCCGCGTTAATACCCGCGGGTTGACTGAGTCAAACTCGGCGGCGATTAAATGGAAGAACACGTGTTCCGGGCACGACGCGTGGCGGAGAACCGAGTGCACCGCCGCGACGGAGCCCCGAAGGTATTCCGCGTCTAGGGTCATCGCGACATGCACCAGAGAAGGGTCACAAGCGGAGAACTTCCCGGGTTCATGATCGGAAAAAGGCGCCGCCTTGGGACAGTGCAATCCGTTTCGGTAGTCCGGCGCCTCGGAATACCCGAAGAGGCTGTTGAACTCCGGCTCCGTCACAGCTCCGGCAGGAAAGGATCGGATTCCGAGGCACGTCAACGGTGACCAAAGGAGGAGAGCCAGAGCAACCACCTGGATCGGAAGTGAACACAGCCGTGAAACAACCATTTTTCTCATGGTTTTTCACGAAGACGAGGAAATGGGGGAGGCACTACCTCTAATGGAAATGCATTTTTGAGAATGGTAGGGAAAGATTTGGTGGGTTTCTGCTGGAGAAAAGGAAAATATACGCACATATATATATATATATATGTATATATATATATATACACACACACGGACACTGTTCGAGGAAACACGGTATTTTCTTGATTGAAATGGTGTAATACAGAGTAAATTCAAAGCAAAACGCGGCTTAATTTCCAGAAAGGGACAATTATGAATGAGGTAACGGAAGATTTGTCCGTTAAAAACTGGTTAAACGGTAAAGTTCGATATTTTTACCATATCTTTAAAAAGATTACATTTACTTTGGTCCATTAATAAAATAAATTATATTGTGATTAAGTATAATATAAAATAATATTTAATAAATAATAATATTTTTGTTTGATTGATTAAATTTTAAATAAGATGATATATTATAATTTTGTCGAGATACACGAATGATATTATTGTAATTTTTAATTAAATAATTTGAATGAGGTGTCAATCAATACATAAATTTAAAATCAAACAAGTGATGAGATTGAATTATTTAATTTAATCACACCTATCAAACCAAACACGACTTCAAAATAATATATTTTTAGAGACTTTACCATATAAAAATGAAGTATCATATCTACTTTTATTTTGATATATTTTAAATTTGAGTTGATATGGGAGATCATATTATATTTGTTTTCTGTGTGTTAAACTAATTTTCCGGTCTTACATATGTTTAATTTTTTTTAATAAGTCTCTTGTGAGACGGTCTCACGAATATTTATCTGTGAGACCGATCAACCCTATCAATATTCATAATAAAAAGTAATACTCTTAGCATAAAAAATATAATTTTTTCATGGATGACCCAAATAAGAGATACATC
This sequence comes from Primulina huaijiensis, assembly GCF_012295235.1. NCBI lineage: Eukaryota > Viridiplantae > Streptophyta > Magnoliopsida > Lamiales > Gesneriaceae > Primulina > Primulina huaijiensis. Next base: position 3,231,263 of record NC_133313.1, read on the forward strand.
TCACAAAATACGACCCGTGAGACAGTCTCACACAAGTTTTTGTCTTTTTATTTATTTATGGTGTTTTAAAATATGATATGGTAGGTTAAAATACCAACATATAAATATTTTTTAAAGGATATATAAAGTTGATTTAAAAAGAGCACATTGATTTTTATAGCAGTTTGAAATTTTTAATATTGTTTACTTTCACTCGATTTTTTTGGTTGTGAATGTTCTACTTATTAAGGTATGCCAATTTATGAAATTGAAAAATCTCGTTAATATTGAGTGCTTGATCACTTAATAATAGATTCAACACACGAAATTAGATTATCGCACATGTCAATTTTATGAGACGAATATCCAACCAAACTCGACTCATTAAAAAAATATTTTTACGTCAAATATATTATTTTTATTTATGTATATGATCTGGTCAACTCGTCTCACAGTCTTCCGAGAGACTTACTTTAAATTCAATTGCTCTGTGCTCGTAATTCTTTAAACACTATGATTTCTATAATCTTCAACCCCAAAAGTAAATTTAGTTTGTGCTCTTGTTTTGTGAGTATTTAAATTAGAGTTTTGGTCTTATAAGTTAGATCGTGTTTCATATTTCGATCTTTGTTTTATGAAGTGCTGATACAACGTCGAAAAATTAGCATTTTTTTGTCACTATATTATTTTTGACGTCACATCAACAACAAAAAGACCAAAAATAAAAAATCAATCTAATTTATATGACCAAAATCCAAATTTAAATAATACATAACCAAATATATAAAAAGTAAATTTAGAAAATGCTATTTTCACATTTGGAAAATTGTTACCTCATTCAATAAGCTATGTTGGATCACCGATTGTAAAAAAAAATTATGTCTTCTTAGTTATTTAACACTATTTACTAAGGGTGAACAAATTTTTTTTTATTAATAATCCAAACCGTTCGAACTGAATTGTAATTTGCCGTTTTTCCTAATATTTTATGAAAACTGTGATTAAAAATATTGATCATAAATCACACTGTATTATACATGGTTCGATTTTTTTTTTTGTCAAGAACTACACCAAACCGTCTCGCCTAAACCGTTCGTCATAATGTTTGGCCTATGATTATAATAATTTGTAAACAACATATTCAATTAAAGAAATTGACATTAATTGTATCTCAATTATCTTCAAAATTATTACTCATACAAAGAAAACTCATTTTGTTCATAATCATTCTTTATATTAATCTTTTCTCAGAGTATTTATTTTTTTACTGCAGATATTTTGTTTGAAATTTGAAAGTAAAAAAATGATAAAATATTATAAATATCAATTTTTTTGTGAGTGCATCATGTTGTTCAATTATTAAGTTTGTTTTGAATCTTGATTATTTTTTTATCTAGTTTTATCTTTGTACGATTTGATTTATATTTTAAATTTGAAAAATATTATATTGTTATTGTTTTTGAATCAATTTGAATATATGTTTTATTATTTTTATTTAATAAACTTTAAACCAACCGCAATCGACTGAAATCGCTCTAAATCGCAAAACTAATTCTACATGCAAAATCATGATTTTTTTTAAAAATACTAATCGATCGTATATAAAAATTCGATTCGAACACTATGTATTTAGAAAAATACATCTTACCAGTATAAAACTATTTACGAGTGAGTCATAGTCCAGAATTATCACAAGTGTACGTTTTCTAACAACAACATTAAAAAAATTATTTTCATATATGATTATGTCCAAAATATTGTCGAACACGATGCGGATTGATAGTAACAATATAACTAAAAAAATATCGAAATCATATAATATACATAGAGTGTTATTTACATTCTAAATAATAATAATAATAATATCATTCCACTTCATCTAATTAGTTAATTGTTAGACAAATTGACCTTTACATCTACTTTCCTTAAATTACAAAATCTCACTTTTATCTTAGAAAATCTAAATACAACACTTTTGAACATCAAAAACTAAAATTTTCACCTACAAAAAACAATTAAGAATTTAATATTTGAAATTTTTTTCATATTTTTTATATATAAATAAAATAAAAAAGTAAAAAATTGTTTATCTCAAGGTTTAGCAGAGGTGCATAAAATTTAAATTCACTTTTTTTTTTTTTGTACAAATATATAAAAGTTGGGATGTATTAAATTTTGGAAATTCAAAATTTTATTAATTTACACATTAACAAAAAAAATTTATTTAAAACGTTAAAATATTATTTTCTAAAAAATTTATACGTGTTATAAATTTTCTAATTTCTAATTAAATTATATTTTTAGCATGTTTAAATATACAACATATCAGCTGTTTGCCAACTAGATATATAAAATATATTCAAATTTATAAAAACTTTGTAAAATTAGTTGTTTATTATGATAGAAAAAAATTATTTATTGCAAACAAATTAATTTCAATAATTCAAATAGCAAAACTAAAGATTTAAAATATGTACAACGCATATTTTTGTTTTAAAACATTGATGTATTTGTAATATATAAATCGTATTAAAAAAATAAAGAATCAAATAAATTAAAAATTATGTTTAAAATACTAAGTCTTGTTTATATCAAGTTAAACATACCAAAATAGAAATTAAACTGGTTCAAACAAATATTGAAATTAAATCAAATTGATATGTCATATCAAAAGTTAAGATGTATTTTAAACCATAATATTAAACAATAATGTTTTTATTCTTATATAAGATAAAAGTTATTATTAAATTTTAAAAAAATTATTATAGTTGTTAATGTGCAAAAAATGAAAGATAAGTTTTGAAAATTAATAACATTTATAGAAGGTAAAATTGACAAATAATTAGATAAAATTATAAATTAAAGTATAATTAACAAAATATGAAATACAAATAACAAAACAATCTAATCACCATTAGTCAATGTATCCGAACTAATATTTAACTTTCACATCCAATTTTATTTGATTTAAAATCAAATTAATTATTCCTACTCATTAATTATTAATTATTAATTAAGAAAAAATATACGTGTGCGTAGGTGGGGTCAGGGTTACGTGTGATGGGAGAAAACAGTGGGTTGGGCACAAAACTGCCGATGCAAGAAAAGTATACGGCGCATTTCAAATAAATATAAATATATTTAGTGTCACTTTTTATTAATGTTCAAGTTTTAATAAAAATAATATTAAGTTATTATATTTAGCGTCACTTTTTATTAATTTTCACGTTTTAATAATATTAAGTGTTTAAAAAGCATTAATTTGTAGTGATAAGTAAACGTTGGCTTGAAATTTCTAAGTTTTGGTGATAACAAAATATCATCGAGTTGTTTTAGGATTCAGTTGTTATTTTATTGTATTTACATGTTTTGAGCTGGATGCTCTAGACTCAAGCTGGACTACTTTTCATTCAAGACTTTAGCTGAATTTCCTCTGGCGAGTTATTTAAAGTCAGGCTGGATCTCTGCTTTAGCTCAAACTGATGCAAGACTCATATCGGATGTTTAAAAGTACTCAAGCTATACAATGGTCTCCAACTGGTATGCTTGTGCATCAAGTCCATTATGTATGCATACTAGCCAGACATATTAGAAGATCGTTTGAACAATCAATGCACATTAGTTGATATCTCAAATTTTTCGAAAATGTCTCATGATAAAACAAAGCTGTGCACATACTTTTTTCTCTAATGACGTTGGTTTGTCATATTTTGATACATGTCAAGGAACATTAATTGTTGTGTACCATAAAAAGAAAGGGGACAAAATACAGGTGGTTTTTGTTTCGGCTAAAGTATAAGTTGAACATTGTATCAAAAGTTAACATTGGAAGAGTTAAACTATTTAAGTGCAAGATTCAAAACTGAAGAGATTACTGAAGCTTTCATAATCTACCTTTGACAAGATCGCGTACACTCTTATTCTTTCTATCAACAAACTGCTCAACTTAGCATATATATATTTCGATATCTAATCTTCAAGAATTAGTTTGTGCTACCTTATCAACTCAAGTTGTTCAAAATATTTATCATATGGTTTTATTGTTTGAACTCAGGGTCTAAAGGCAGTTCATTTGTAATTGTTGTTAAAAAGTGAACTAAGAGTTTCAGTATAGACAGCGAACAAGTAATAATTGAAACTAGCCATCGAGGCACACGCGTTGCGTGTGTCATGAATATATGAGGCTAATATATTATATCTTCATGATTTTACAACACCATGAGAGTAGAAAAATTTGTACTTCATCCATGAAAAGCAAGGAATTTCAAAGCTTAAATAAATATGTCAAACACAATTTGTTACCTCTCATGATATATGTGTTGATCATAAAAAATAATATTCTTTTGAATCAGTAATATCATATCATGAGAAATAATGATTAAATTCAATGTTAAAAAAGTCAAAAAATAGTCAAAAAATTGTCTAAAAAATATGAGAACTCTGCTAGATCTTGAATAATCTGAGTTTAAAATTTACCAACCAAATTGTAAATTTGTTTGTAAAGATTATAATAAAACAATGTCTAAGAAGTCTTAATATAATGATTTATTGAATCTGTTGAGAATATGTGAGAGATTAGATCATAATATCTTGAAGCCCGTAATAAATATATTATCTCACCTACAAGATCAAAACGAACAAACGTATATGATATGACCATTAATATAATGCAACATAATAAGTGATAGGTCATAAACTAATTCACTGTAAAAAAACAAACTAGATGAAGATGGGGGCGAGTAGATCTGATCCATTGAATTGAGTATGTCATTTATACAAATACTTTGTTTGTAACCAATATCCTTCAGCTTTTGAGGAAAAAAAAACACAAAGGCAATTCATAATAATTGAAATAAGTTGTTGTAAGCTGTTGTAAAACCGAAGTTTTCTATATATCTTGTGTTATTTACTTTATGCATCATTATATTTGTCTACTTAAGTTCATTAATCTGTTTTAATTGTTAAGAAATCATCAAATTGAATATATAATAGCTCATTAGTCCAGCCTGTTCTTTTTCACACTTTGAAAAACAATTTTTTTTTGTTGCCGGTTGTGTCTAGCTGATTAAGAAACACGTGTTAACAGCTAACAACGGTTGAGGTCAGCTCGATTTAGAAAAAAACTTTAATAGAGTTTTTTCCACCTCTCTAAATTCTACAATTTATCTTAACAGTAAATTTTTTTTTTTTTTTTTAACGTGGATGGAAGGATTAATTAAAACTACCGACCATTTGCGCGCGTTATATGCACACACACACATATATATGATATTTTTTGCTAATTATTTATATTAATAATGCTATAATAATTTAAAAAATAAAAAAATTTGGATGAATGTTAAAGAAAATATTTTATTAATTTGATATGATAATGATTAGACAATACACAAATTTATAAATAGAGTAATTTTATAATTTTAGAGGGATACTATTGATATTTTAAAAAATTTACAATAACACCGAAGTTAGTTGTTGTAGTTGTCTCAAACTTAATAATAAAATAATATAACATAAATAGTATAGATTTATATGATCTTTAAGTTATTTCTTATATGGTTAAATGAAAATCATTATTTGTTAACATTTTATTATATGACATATTTTTTAATAGTTATTTAAAATGTGTAGCACACATGCTACTGTAACTTCTTAGGATTGGGGTAGACAAGTTATTTCATCTTCCATCGAACAATAAATTTTTTTTTACATATTCAACATTAATAGGTAACGCGAGTTTCACATATTTCAAATAAATTCGACACTATTTATTAATGATTCAAAGACTAAAATTTCATCAGATATGATACCTCATGGATGGACTCACTACCAATTGCCTATATCTAGCCCAAATGGAAGACATGTCCAACACGGGCCCAGATATTCTCCTATAAACACTACAAGAAAAATTATTTTTCGCAGCACATCATCAACGACGTGCATTAAAAGCACGCTGCGAATATTACTTTTAACGGCGTGCACTCATATGTGCGCTGTTGATATTATTGCACTTGACAGTATTAACGGCGTGCTTAAAACGCACGCTGCGGATATTACTTATCCGCGGCGTGCTTTAAAAGCACGCCGCGGATAAGTAATATCCGCAGCGTGCTTTTATGTGTGCCGTTAAAAAATTATATAAACGACAGCGTGCATAAAAATGTGCGCCGTTAATAAACCATCGCAATATTTATATTAGCGACGGTTTCTTTCAAACCGTCGCTAACATTGGCGACGGTTTAATATAACCGTCGCAAAATTCAAATTAGCGACAGTTATATTAAACCGTCTCTAATAGCGACGGAATAAGTACGTCGCTATTAGCGACAAATTAACAACTGTCGCCATTAGCGACGGTTTAATACAAAACCGTTGCTAAAAGCGACGGTAAAACCAAAACCGTCGCAAACCGTTGCTAAAAGCGACTGTAAAACCAAAACCGTCGCAAATTGTCTTTAAATACCACCAGTCGAACCACATTCTTCCACAACACTTCATAACACTTAAAATTTTTCTCTCTCAAGCAATTTAATTTTCGATTTAAGGTACGTTTTTTTGTTTAAATTTTTTTAAAATTTCGATTTAAGGTAAGTTTTTTTGTTTCAATTTTTTGTAAATTTTTAAGTGTTAGTTAAGATGAATATTGTTATTATAGTGTACGTTTTTTTAAGATTTATTAAATTATAAACGTAATTTTTTTTATTGTAATAACAAGATTAGCGACGGATTTTATTTTAATTCGGTCGCTAATTAGCGACGGGATTTTTGAAACACTGTCGCAATATAGCGACGGTTTTTTAAAATATTAGCGACGGAATTAAAATAAAATCCGTCGCCAATATTAGCGACATAATGTTGAAACCGTTGCTAATTAACGACGGTTATGCTATGACTATCAACAGCGTGCGTAGGCGCGCCGCGAATAATAGTTTGTATTAACGGCGTGCTTATGCACGCCGCGGATAATCTTGAACTTTCAACAGCTTTCAACTTTGCAGCGTGCAATGTCCGCTGCGAAAAGCAAATTTGCACGCTGCGAAAAGCCATTTTTGTTGTAGTGAAATATCAGGTTCGGATGTATAACTGATTCATTCACTATATTATTTTTCAGCAGCACCCTTAGCTGCTCCCATTATATCTTCAGTCTCTGACATGAGCGTCGGAGGAGCTACGCCGGGACATCCTCTCGGCCCCTATCTAATGGTTTTCTTCGTGATTTCAGGCTCAGGCCAAATTCGAAACCTGCGTCTGGACTAGTGTCACTTGCTGGAACCGGACCCTAAATTTTCAGTGAGTATCATAGTAAAAAAAAATGTCCCAAACGTACCATAGAAAAATCTAATCTTACAACAAAAGGATATACTTTCGGCTGCATATTTGGTGAAAAAAAACCTTTGGTAGTTGCCACTTAACGTAAGTTCTTTCGAAAAACAATTATTTCCTTCACCTAATGCAAGTTTTATTGTATTTAATTATTGGTTAAAATTTTTGTAGCCTTCTGGACATTTGTTAAGAGTGTAAAATTACATGTATTTTTCTTGGTTGGAATTGACCCAATTCTGTAATCTAGCCAATGTATATTATCTTGTAAAATTAAAAAAAAGAAACCATATAAGAAAATTCTGAATCAAAATCTTGTGCTTGTATTATTAATTATTCACACCCAACATCGCAACCATAGATTATTTTAAGGAGGATAAATTTAAAATTTAATTCCTACATTTTTATTAATTAATATTAATTTAAAATAACAAAAAATTGATTAAATTAAACTTGAATTTTTTTAAGAAGTCGACCTGCTCCCACTGTTTCACTGTCCATGTTATGTCCAATTTTTTTATGCATAACATGATATCTACACTACTAATAAATAAATAACAAAATGAGAATGAAAGGAAAAATTATAGGCAAAAACTTGTGTGAGACGGTCTCACGGGTCGTATTTTGTGAGACAGATATCTTATTTGGGTCATCCATGAAAAAGTATTACATTTTATGCTAAGAGTATTACTTTTTATTGTGAATATCGGTAGGGTTGACCCGTCTCACAGATAAAGACTCGTGAGACCGTCTCACAAGAGACCTACTCAAAATTATATTGGATTCCAAGATATAATTTATCCCTTGAATTAAATTTTAGATAAGATTTCATGAGATATTGAATTAATGATTTTGCTTTTTTTGATATGATATTTATGATAATGATTTTTAATATATGATATTATTGATTTAAAAAGAGAATGTTTTTAATAGAATTCTTGATTTTCATATCTTGAAGATTTCTTTGAAGATGAATCCTAGAAGATGAGACAACTATAAATAAAGGAAGCAAGTTAAGGAAAGAGAGCGATCGTCCCATTTGGTACTTTAATTCTATTGCTCTCAAAGACCGTTTTGTCTTTCACTCTTCACTTGGAAGTGCACGTCGTGGATTTCAAAGAAAAATATTCTACAAGGACGTTGTTGTTTTGAGGAGTGATGTTTCACGTGTTGCCGTGATTGTTGGAGACATCTGCAGACAACACGCGTGCAAGTGTTGGATGAAGATCGCGTTTTGTTACTCCAATTTTTGGCATCATATTTTTGCTTTCTTAATTGTGTTTTAGTGTTGTTGGTTATTTTAGAAAACATGTTATTTTCTCAAAGTGTTGAGAAAATTGATTTTTGATTTAGATCAAAAGTGTTGGTTTTCGTGTAAACTCGTTGGTTTTCTAGTGATTATTTTTGTCCTGAGGAACCGCGTAAGTATTTAAACTTGTACAAAATTTATTATGTTCCATCATATTTACTTGAAGTTAATTTGTGTTACAAAGTTATATATTACGCTGCATGTTATTTGAAATATTGTAACATTTTACACAAAACTTAATTATGATAAAACACAAATTTACCGTTGCATACGATATTACTCGATTAACTGTAAGACAAAATAGGTCTCATATCGTACAGAGAAGCTTGAATAGAATACTTTCCTTATTATTATAAATGAAATTAATAGTATTTTAAATTAAAATTATACTTTATTTTGCATCGATTTTAAAAATATTTTTTTCTCTTAATAAATTGAGGTATGGCCGGTGGAAATAAATGTAAAGCTAAGAGTGGAGGGTGAGTTGTGATGGCTGCCAATCAATGTGTGGCGTACAGCACAAATTTACTAAAAAATATTATTATATCATAATTATGATGAAATAAAGGTTAATAATAAGCTTGATTGAAATAGATTTATTAAATATAAATATTATCCACTTGCGGCTCCATTAATGCCTCCACATGTAAAGATCCAAACTCACATGAAAATGTAATATGAATGTCCCTTTTAACTAAAATATGAGTTTTCTTATTATTATTTTCTTACATTATGGGAGTTTTTTTATATATATAAAAACATTATGCTTGATTTAAAAGTAAATACACCAATTGGCTTTTCCATCTAGTGTGTGGGAAAAACTTTGAATTTGCTAATTTTTAAAATGAATAATCTCTATATATTATGATTTTTATTAAATAATATGTATATATATATATATATATACANATTTGATGCTAAGGGTATTACTTTTTATTGTGAATATCGGTAGGGTTGACTCGTCTCACAGATAAAGACTCGTGAGACCGTCTCACAAGAGACCTACTCAAAATTATATTGGATTCCAAGATATAATTTATCCCTTGAATTAAATTTTAGATAAGATTTCATGAGATATTGAATTAATGATTTTGCTTTTTTTGATATGATATTTATGATAATGATTTTTAATATATGATATTATTGATTTAAAAAGAGAATGTTTTTAATAGAATTCTTGATTTTCATATCTTGAAGATTTCTTTGAAGATGAATCCTAGAAGATGAGACAACTATAAATAAAGGAAGCAAGTTAAGGAAAGAGAGCGATCGTCCCATTTGGTACTTTAATTCTATTGCTCTCAAAGACCGTTTTGTCTTTCACTCTTCACTTGGAAGTGCACGTCGTGGATTTCAAAGAAAAATATTCTACAAGGACGTTGTTGTTTTGAGGAGTGATGTTTCACGTGTTGCCGTGATTGTTGGAGACATCTGCAGACAACACGCGTGCAAGTGTTGGATGAAGATCGCGTTTTGTTACTCCAATTTTTGGCATCATATTTTTGCTTTCTTAATTGTGTTTTAGTGTTGTTGGTTATTTTAGAAAACATGTTATTTTCTCAAAGTGTTGAGAAAATTGATTTTTGATTTAGATCAAAAGTGTTGGTTTTCGTGTAAACTCGTTGGTTTTCTAGTGATTATTTTTGTCCTGAGGAACCGCGTAAGTATTTAAACTTGTACAAAATTTATTATGTTCCATCATATTTACTTGAAGTTAATTTGTGTTACAAAGTTATATATTACGCTGCATGTTATTTGAAATATTGTAACATTTTACACAAAACTTAATTATGATAAAACACAAATTTACCGTTGCATACGATATTACTCGATTAACTGTAAGACAAAATAGGTCTCATATCGTACAGAGAAGCTTGAATAGAATACTTTCCTTATTATTATAAATGAAATTAATAGTATTTTAAATTAAAATTATACTTTATTTTGCATCGATTTTAAAAATATTTTTTTCTCTTAATAAATTGAGGTATGGCCGGTGGAAATAAATGTAAAGCTAAGAGTGGAGGGTGAGTTGTGATGGCTGCCAATCAATGTGTGGCGTACAGCACAAATTTACTAAAAAATATTATTATATCATAATTATGATGAAATAAAGGTTAATAATAAGCTTGATTGAAATAGATTTATTAAATATAAATATTATCCACTTGCGGCTCCATTAATGCCTCCACATGTAAAGATCCAAACTCACATGAAAATGTAATATGAATGTCCCTTTTAACTAAAATATGAGTTTTCTTATTATTATTTTCTTACATTATGGGAGTTTTTTTATATATATAAAAACATTATGCTTGATTTAAAAGTAAATACACCAATTGGCTTTTCCATCTAGTGTGTGGGAAAAACTTTGAATTTGCTAATTTTTAAAATGAATAATCTCTATATATTATGATTTTTATTAAATAATATGTATATATATATATATATATACAGATTCATGCGCATGCATAAGTTAAGTATGCTACATCCGTCACAAATAAACACAAAAATTCCCGTGAGACGGTCTGACGGGTGAATTTTGTGAAATATATATTCTATATGGGTCATCCACGAAAAAGTATTACTTTTTATGTCAAATATATTAATTTTTATTATAAATATGGATAAGAGTGATACGTCTCACGAATAAAGATCCGTGATACCGTCTTAAGAAAGATTTACTCCAAAATATGATTGTTTATTTTTTCGTACAAATTAATAATTGAAAAAACAAAGTTGACAAACAAACTTCATGTCGTGTACTAATTTGATTCATTTAGAAAATGATGACATTGTTTTCAAGACTGAATTAATATTAATATATTCATTAAAAAAAAAAAAAGAAGATGTTGTATCGAAGAAACTTAACTATATATTTAAGACAATAGAAAAAACATGTATAATTGGAACGAACTTATCATGACGTATACTAACATTGATTAAGAGGCTTTGAGAATGATTATTAAATAGTTGGAGAAAATATGAAATTATTTATTTATTTTAGGAATAGTGGTTAGAATATAATATTATTAATTAAAAAAAATGAATTTTGAACAAGGAATCTGACGGTGGAGAAGCAGGTGATTTGATTATAAGCAACGCATAGGATTCCTCTGGAAATTATTAACTTTTGGCATCAAAACTTGTGAAATATATTAATAAGGACCCACGACTTGTGATGGACTGCCATTGGTCCATTCACAGCATAAAGCTTAAAAAAAGTACTGTTCCATCGGCCGAATGCTGTCAGAACGATGTCGTTTTTCGGGACGTGAGTCTTTTTGTGCCATACCCGAAGGGGCTCTGTTCAAAAAATGTAAACCTTTTTTTCCCCTTATTTATTTAAAATTATTTGCGTCGAAGTTCTAAATTTTCTGAATTCTCAGTCACTCCTCCCGGGATTGTTTATTTTTTTTTTTAAATCTTAAAAAACAAAAACTTGTGTGAGAGGGTCTCACGGGTCGTATTTTGTGAGACAGATCTCTTATTTGGGTCATCCATGAAAATGTATTACTTTTTATTGTGAATATCGATAGGGTTGACCCGTCTCACAGATAAAAATTCGCGAGACCGTCTCACAAGAGACTTACTCATTTTAAAATCCGAGCTGTTATTTTCTTGTGCGTTTTAGATAAACTTAAAAGATAATCTCGATAACTGACAAATCATATTGATTATGTAAAATACCTTAGCCAAACTCGATATGACAGACTCAAAGTTGAGATGACATAATTGAACGTTCGACTTCTTGGTAAAAGCTCACCATACATTGCTGTCCAATATACCTCTTGCGGACAACCATTTTTCATTTTTAAGATTAGAGAAAGAGATTTGTCAGAATTGGATTAACAAAAACAACAATCAGTATTGATCTCGTATATAAAACTGATAAATTACAAATCATCAACCATTTTACACTCGAATGAATCTTACTATTTGAAATGTTTCACCTGACATCCTCGTACAACGACGGCTGGCATAATAAATCATTTCAAATTCGTATTCAATATTAAAAAAGGTAATAGAATAATTCATTTACCATTGAAATTTTAAGCTTTTGATGAGGTAATTTTCAACCACAAAATCTATTTTGGTGTAAATTTTACACTAAAAAAATACGATTTCTGTACTAAATACAACATCCATTTTCAACCCATTTATTTCAAATCTTACACCGAAAAGAATATTCTCAAAATATTTTTTTATTTATAAATCATTAAATCAAATTATTCTTTAATTATTAATAATTAACATAAATAAATATTTAAAAAAACCAATAATTATTATTTTAAAATTTTATGTTTAGTATCTCATTATTAAAATAATAAAATAAATATTGTAGTATTATCTAAATAATATTTATATTTAAAAATAAATAAAATTAATACATATTTATAATAATTAAAACAAACAAAATAAAAAAATACCTCTGCGCCAAGCAGAGCGCAGCCTCCATTAGATTCAATTTTTGCACCAAAATGGTGCTTTATGGTGGTAAAGGTTGGAGATATCCTAAGGGTGCATACGATTATTTTCCCAACACGATACCATTATTATCCGTACATATCATATCTTTAATCATATTGTACCCAAAAAAAAATAAAAAAATTACTAGGTACAAGGACAATATTATTTTTCTAGAATATATATATATATATATATATATATATATGTTTTGATATCATGCACACCTACCGTGCACACCTATGTGAGCACCGATGAGGTGTCACCCACTCATTGGATATGATATATATATAAAAGCACATATAATGCATATATTTGGTTATATATGGGTAAAGAATCTGTCAGAGAATTCTTGAGATATAGGTATTTCACTGGGTAAATTAAGGGTCGACGAGAGATATTGGAGCCACAACTGATTAAGATGCAGGCTGTCATAAGATAAATTATCAATTATAAATTATAAGACCGATCGTTTTTTGTTTTATTAAAAGTTATAATGAAAGATAACAATGTAACAAAATCTTTTATATCATACAACAACTCAAACAACACATTTCAATTATATTCAACTTAGACGATTATTACATCAAACAATCTATCCAAATAATTTCCTTTCTTGCAATCTGAAACGTCTCTTACTTTTTAACTTTAAAATACTACTAAATTTTATTTTATTTTTCTCATGAAATTCGAACCCTCACTTAAAATAAAGCCAATATTTTAAAATCTTAAATGCATAAAAATCCATAAATCGTTAACCACAAATCATATGTCACTTTAAAATAATCCAGCGACAAACTTCAAAATAAAGCATAAAATCTTTAAATAAATAATCTTCAAAATCTTTACTTTAAAACTTTAAATACTAAGCTAATGCGGAAAATAAAGTCCATCGAGAGTGTACTGTCGGACTCGATCCACTCAAGCGTTAGCGCTTCTCTCAAAATCATCCTCATCTGCAACCATCCAAACCTAGTGAGTCTAATGACTCATAACGTTCTAATCATACATAACAAATAATACATATGCATGCACATGCATAAATATCATACTTTTATTTAAAATAAGCTAGCATAAATTTGTAAACGTAAATAAATCACAAATAATTAAATCGTAAAGCTTTCAATCATATTATATCTTTTTTTTGGAGAAGTTTGATCTTTGAAAGTAACTAGCTGTAATCATATCATCATGTGGTCGACTGATCAATCTTAGCTACACCAAGTACCTGGGGGACGGTGCGTCAGCAACTATCGTCACTGGGCCGTGGCAAAATATGAAAATATGATCGTCAGATTCTTTCTGGGGCCTTCTCCCGTAAACGGGCTCCCTCTTGGCCTTTTCCCTAACGATATTCTCAATCATATCATATATGTCACAGTCAATTCATATCCTTCAAAATATTTTTCTTTTCCTTTTATTTATAAAATATCGTATCATTCAAAACTAGTAAAACAGCATTTTTCGGGGAAAATCGTACAGTCTTTGCATATATCATAAAAAATATCATATTTTCATCATATAACCATTCTAAAATATCATTTAGCATGCATTATGATTCTTCGGACAATGTTAGACCTTTCATACTACTCGGGACGTAAAATGACCATTTATCCCTGAACCTTGAACTTTCCAATTTTGACTTTTTCTTATTTTTATTGACTCGAACCTATCTCATAGTACCATATAAACTTAAATTTGACTTCTAATATTTTTCTTAAATTCGATCCTTTCGATTTATTGACTTAATAGCTAAACCATGAAGCATTTTAAATTCGAATAAATTCAAAACTTAATATTTTCTTCTCAAATTTTAAATATAAGCTTTTCATTCCTAAACTACCCTCGTGAACCACGAACCAAAACCCCGTGGACCACGGTTCGAGCCCATTTCCTTCCCATATTCAAAACCGAACCCTAAGCCCTAATCGAGCCACATTTCTCCCAAACACCCGAGCCACCCTCGAGTCACCATGGACCAGACCATTACCAGACCCTCCTGGATCCTTCCTGACCCATCATAGACCAGTGCACCAGCCCCTAGTCCCTGCAACCAGCCGCGCACCCCTTTCCTCTAATCCCCAAAGTCGCAGCTCACAATAACCCGAGCCACCTTGGACCACGGTTGCATCGGACAATGTCACGACCCCAAGCCATCCTCCCTAACTCTACTGGACAAGCCTCGCCACCCAACCAGTCGTGCGCCCAACCCCTGAACTAGCTGCGAACCCTAACTCTTGGTTTAAGCGTGCGGCTGTCTCCTTCCTTCGAGCCCTGAGGAGTCTGGTCACCCTAGGACTCTTCCTAGACTCTGAACCAAACCGCGCACAGGGCCTGAACCATGCCTGGCCTAGCCCTGGTGCAGCAGCTCCAACCCGTAGCCAAGCTTCTCCATCCCAAAACCCTAGCTCTTTTGATCCCTTCCATGCACAACCCCTTCTTGATACTGTCCAGCCTTCGTATCGTCTCTAAACTACACTTTCCCTGACTCTTAAACAACTCTTTTTGGCAGCGTCTCCTTAGAATTCATAACGTGACTCAAACAAGCGTGAAATCATAAAAAAAATGTTTGAAAATAAATTCTTAAACGTTGCATATTTTGGTCTAAATAATTTTCATGTTTAAAAACGTAAATCATGGATAATATGATTTGAATGATGCATAAAGAAGGTTCAGAAACGAGCATTTGGCTCGAATATTCGATCGTTTCCGTGAGTTGCGAAGAAGAACGAAAAGGCGACGAAAATCCTTGAAATTTGCTCTCCAATTTTTTTTGAAAATTTCAGTGTGTGATGTGTGTATTTTCTGGCGGCTGGTAGGAGTCATCAAGCCTAGGTTTTGTTTTTAAAGTTTTCGAAATTCATGTTTAAAAGTTGGGGTTTTGGGGTTTAGAAATAATTAAGCCTTCCAATCCTAGTTAAATTAAGCTTATTAAGACCTATTTAATTATAAAATAAAAGTTTACAAAATTCGTTTTCAAAAATAATAACTTTCGAACCTTTAAAAGTCCTTCGTTTGAATAAAATCAGTTTCCCGGATAAAATCGAGCTCGTCTTATAAAATAATTCAAACTCCAACATTTTTTTAGAAAATTTTCATCTTAATAAATCATTTTATCGAGCCTTAAAAATATTTATCGAAAAATATTTTTCATCTTGTTCGTCTCCGGTCTCCTTTCCCTAGCCTAATATCGAATATCCGAATAAAATCTTTAATTTCATGAAATCATACCATCTAAACATTTAATCATGCAATATGTATCATTTGAGCATTTAAAATCAATTAAATAAAATAATTAATCAATTTAAATAATTTGCATGCATGCGATTTACGTGGAATGATTTTTGGACGTTACACAATCAATATCAAACCCGTGATCTTGACATTTATATCAATTGAAATATCGAGCACTAGTAGTTTTACCAAAAGTTATAACGGATAGTAATGATATAACTCAAATCTTATGAACCGTACAACTCAAACACCACATTTCAATTACTCTATCTAACAAAAACAATTATTTCACCAATAACAAGAGTGTCGAGAATCATGCTTAAGTATATATCAAAACAAATGATCGATAACAGATGTTAATTTTCCAACTTTTTACGAAGACAAGGTTGTCTTGGCTGGGTCGAAGCAACATCTAAGAAACGGAAAATTTTAAATTACATTGTCGTTACTTGTTTAATATTTCGTATCTTCATTTTTACTCACCAAGGAAAATATTGAATAAACCAATTTTATTTCTCCCTCTATTATTTGGTCAGATCATTCAAAATTCATTAGCTACACATCAATTTTTAGCTAATTTACTTGCATGATCAAATCGTGATGATTTATAACAAGTAATGTGTACCAACGATTCCAAGATCGGACAAACAACGCCACACGGCCTCAAGCTACTCGAGCCAAGTTCGTCATGGGAAACAATCCAACACTAACCCCTCGTCGAGCCCGATCCATGTCACAAATTTTTAATATAATTTATGATAACAAATTTCGAAATTAATTTCCGAATTTATCGAGTTCAAACTCAAACCACCAACTATTTGACTTACACATGTTTGTTCTCTTCATTTTATCTCAGGCTAGCCCAACGATTGGAAGGCGCCCTATAGTTGTTTTGCTTCATGGGAGCACAGTTCTAACTTTTTTCCTATCCACTCCAAAAACCTGCAAAAGTATCATATCAACTAGTAATTCGAAGTATGATTAAACCCCAAGGAGAGGCAAATTGGACTGAAAGAAAACGATACCTCCAGCCCCAAGTCTTTTACATACACATTGGTGAAAAGTTCGGATGGATCGGGCCACGGACTCTCCTGAAAAAACAGGTGGACGAGTATAAACCGTCATGTAAAATACAGTAGAATGTTTGTTTTGGTTCCAACTAACGATCAAAACATGATATTCTGGCTGCTAAAAGGTTTAATAGGCAGAGACACAGGTATTATGTTGCACATCTTAATCTTACCTTAGCTTTTGCTACAGCTTCATCCACCTCTTTTCTCGCTTCTTTCTCGGTGTCCTAAGAAAATGGTAAAAGTCGATTATACCATCTTCAGATTTCGCGAAAAATCTTTATACCAAATTATTCTTAAGGCAGAAAAAAGATTGATGCTCCATAAGAAGATGAAATGGTCACACCTTTAGTTCCTTCTCAGTGGCAAGATCATGAGACAATATGACCTTTCTGATTCTTTCGATAGGGTCACGCTCCTGCCAAAAGGGAAGTGCTCACACATTAGCATAACGAAATTGGTCAATCATAAGGAAAATTTATTCCCGATATCTACCTGTCGAATACCACTAATCTCATCACGTGTACGGTATGTACTCCCTGGATCGGACATCGAGTGTCCATGATACCTATAAGTGTCCATTTCAAGGATCTGAAAAGAAATATCGGCAAAGTGAAGAACATAATAGGGTTCTTGATGTAAACATAGAAGAAATACTTTGACTCAACGAAAAGGATAATTCATCAATCACCTGCCGTACATATATTTCTTTCGTACCATGGGTAGCGAATATGGAAAGGGGATTAGTTTTGAAGAAAGTAAGAGAGAACCTCAAAATCATGCTATCTATTTCTGTTCCATGTTCTTTTTTTTACCACGAATGTCAGTTCGGTCTCACAACAATTCACACACACAAATACAGTGAACGACTTAAAAGGTCGACGACGCAAAAAATGTGCATAAGTAGATTTAGAACATAATATAACTTACGATTGGTCCATTCTTCAAGGCATGATCCTTAGCAAACTTGCATGCTTGTTTCACTGCAAGTGCGTCCATACCATCCACCTATTAAGAACCATAACATGCAATAAAAGAGACAGAATTATAATAGAAAACTATGTTACCATGCCAAGGACAAGAAGTAAGCAACATTAGAAAAATAAAGATAATCTTTTACATATCCCTAACATGACAACTTTTTCGATTACTCATACTCTGCCTCTGCCTCAAAGTCCTCGCATCTACAGTCAATTACTCAACTTCAAGATTGATCATAACTCATAACAACACCGCCTCCCTAATGAACCAAAGATACATATAGTTTTTCGACACCAATCTAGTTCCATACCAGCAATGCAGAACGTGAATTTTAGCCAAGTTATAAATGCAAATAAAAACAAGTCCTTTTCAAATGCCATGATCCAAAAACTATATGGCGAAAAGGTCCTTAATTCAACCGTGCGATTTGCAATTGGTACACTCACCTTCAAACCTGGAACATAATCCCCTCTCTTGTAATAAGTTGCACTCTTAGCTGCCCTCCATCCGGCTGTGCCCATTCCATCTGTGAACCAAACAAACCAATAATGAATCCAAATACACTATAATACACGAAAATCGATCATAAAAACTGATTATAGGCTCAAAGACTATCGACAGAAATCAGATTCACAAAAAGTAGCACCTCTTCAAGAATTCCCAGTATTATAAATTGAATGTGACAATACAATTAAGCCGACATATTGAAATTTTATCAACTTGAAAATATTAAAAAAAGCTAATAATATGACAACCATCCAACATCAATTTCCCAAGAACTCAATTTCATAACATTACAACATTTCTACCTAAAATTAATCTCATATTTATTAATAAGTCAAAAATAGATGTTATATCTAGTTATTTTCCAGAGGGAACCACGGGGAATGGAGGGCTTTTAATAAATTTTATTTTAAAAATAAATTTTATTCTCAAGGATACAAAGATATTATTGAAAAAAACAAAAAATATCACCAACCCCACTGTGTCGGATGAGAATCGGTTTCACGAAGAAAAGAAAAACAAAGATTTCAAAATTCTTACATTGGTTATTCTCGCAAACCAAAATCGCAGGTAAATTCCACAACGCCGCCATGTTCAAAGCTTCGAACAACTGCCCCTGATTCGCAGCTCCATCTCCATACAGGACAAATGTCACGTTCTCCTCCTTGCTATACTTCTGGGCGAAAGCCAATCCACAACCAAGCGGAACCTGCGCCCCAACAATCCCATGCCCGCCGTAAAACCTTTCGGGCTTGTTGTAGAAATGCATCGAACCACCTTTCCCCTTCGAGCACCCACCTTTTCTCCCCATGAGCTCCGCGAACGCTTCGAAAAGCGTGCCCCCACGGGCGAGGTAAAGGCAGTGATCTCTATACGCGGTGATTATGGCATCCTTTCTGGTGGTCGCGGCCTCCATCCCGACGGCGAAGGCTTCTTGGCCATCGTAGAGGTGGCAGAATCCGCGGATTAGCTTGGCCTTGTAGAGAGAATCGGCCGTGATTTCCATGCGGCGCATTACGGCCATGTCTCGGAAGAATTCAAGTAGTTCTTGAGGTGTGGTTTCGACGGAGCGTGAGGGAGGGTCGATATTGTGTGGAATGAAAGGGACGGAGGTCTCGACGGTGATCGGGTTGGTGGAGTCAGTGGCGAGGTGGCGCGTGGAGAACAGGGCGGTGGGAATGGATCGTTTCAGCAGAGTAGTAGCTCCTCGGCACTTGGTTAACTGAGCCATAGCTGGCCGTTGATCAGAGTGGCTGGTGGTTTATCGACGACCGGAGTTGGAAGAGAGGTATCTCTATGGAAGAATTATTGCCTTCTAGTGGTGGAATATAATATAATTTCACAGTGGGTACGTGTAAATGTAACTGTGTAGAAACTCTCCACCTGTTGCTTCATTGCTATGGACTTGTATAAACTAATTTTAGACATTGTCACCCGGAATTTTGTGCGGAGTAGGTGATCATTCCATTTATTCATATATTTAAAATTAAAAATATTATGAATTGAATCGATAAAAAAATGTTTCATAATATTAATTTTTGAGATAATCTTATATAAATTTTTATGTTATTTATTTCGTTTCCTATATCAGGGTGTACTATAAATAAATTTAATTTTGAAAATAATACATGAAAGTGACGGTAAGTCTTGATTCTTTTATTCAAACATACAACATATTATTACATAGTACTTTCCTGTAAATGATAATAAAATTGTTTAGCTATTTATCGTAGCTGTAATTACAACACACATAAACTCAAAATATTACAAATATTATTTTAAAAGAAAAATGAAGATGTTGAATAATGTATTCGTCTTCCTTCAGTCCAAATATATATAAGTTTTGGTAGATTTGAAATCCAGAATTCAAACTTGTGAATTGTCTTTCCAGTTTGGGCCGACATCATCTTTTAGTTGGTGTACCACTAGTTAGTGGTATGTCATGTTATGGTAGATGAGTGATCCATCCTCAATTAATGGAGCCGTTGGATTATGTCTTATTTACCTTTGTCGGAGAAATTTTTGCTTTTGTATGGTCCCCGGGGAAAACATGACTTGTGTGGACATTCAACACTAGGACTTGTCTCGCATTATATTTTCGGTCAAATATGTACCAAAAATCTTTCCCAAATTCTGGCACTTTTTGGTTTGAGCACTATGAGCATATTTCTACTGATCATCTTCTCACATGAACCATGATGCATAATTCCCGACGAGTTTCAATACTCCCGTCAACTTTCTGTTTCAGATAAGATTTTTTTTCCAAATATTTCTTCTGTACAGCTTATAGTTTTTTCTGTTATGTTATTTAACAGAAAAAATCTATTTACAGAATTTTGATAAAACTTAAATAGAAACTTCACTTTGTCCATCTCTGTGAGACATACACATAATACCCATGAGTGATGAAACAAGAGATTTTTCATTCTCCGGAAGATCCTTGATGAACTTCTGAATGTTCATATTTGGTCTTCTAAACTTGATAAAGTGAAAGGCACAGCTGATTCTGGTGCTGCACTAAAAAAGTAAGCTTCATAATATCTCTCATTGACAAAACGTATCAATAATCATAAAATCTAACTATCGAGATAACTGCAATTGATAAATTTAGTTTCGTCAATTTATTTTGACAAAATATGTTATGATAGCATAACACACGTAATCTAGCGTTACTCATGTACCAATCGTTCATGACAATTATGGATTATTGAATTCATGAATATAGGTAGAAAATTATACATATAATTAAATTGTCATATTAAACAACATACATCTTTCATAAAAATAAATTATAAATCAAAAAATACTTGAATAAAACAAAAATATTAAATTAAAGGGAAAAAATCTCATAGTGATAAAATTGAAATAGTATAAATATTCTTTGAATCAAAAATAAAACTTAGCTTAGAGTTCTTGAGAAGAGATGAAAAATTCTTGCGTCTTCTTCTTGTTTTTCACGTTGCAGAGGTAGAGGGAGAAGAGAGAATTCTAAAAATAAATCCAAAAACTAGAATAAAACCTAATAATACTTTGAAGGTATTAGGTTTATTAATAAGAAAACTAGAGTTTTAATAGAATAGAACTCTATCAAATTTTTCTTTATCTCAATAATAAATATCTCTTTCCAAAAGTCTTCAATGAATTAAATACCACAATTAGGACTCTTAAAATATGGTATTATCATCATAATTTTTGAGTTCTATATGCAGTCACAAAAAAGTCGCGAAGTAGTCACAAGGCATGGTCACGCCTTGTTCGAGGACTTCTTCTGTTTTTGTCCTTATTTCACAGTTTCATATTGACAACTTCAAATATGATAAAAATAACGTTAGCCAGAATTTTCTCCAAGACCATAAAACTTCCTTATACAACAAAATAACATAAAAATGTATCAATTAAGTATGTTTGAAGTTACAACAATGAGAAATATGGTAACAAAATACAAACTATTACGAGTCTATCAATTTCATTCATATTCTATGATATTTTCCTGTTATATCAATTCGGATTGTGTCTGAGTTGATACATATTCTTGTTTTCAATTTTTTCCAAGTTTGGTTTTTCAATTTTCTCTAAGTTTGGTTGATATACCTGAAATGGAGAAACTATAAGCTCTTTAGTATCAACCTTATATTTTCCTCTGTTAGATTGAGATATAAGGTTGAGCTCTCCCTCTTCAATCCCCGAGATAAAGGGTTGGCTTAAAGGCTCGAGATAAAGATCCAGAGCTTCAATTTTTGCTTTGGCCGACTCATCTAAAGATGATCCCGACTTAGCACTTGTGCTAGGGGTACTTGAATTCCTTGCTTCAGGTATATAGTCATGTACTCGAAAACTCTTCATTTTGGAAACCAGTGGCTTCTCAATATTATGGAGGAACGACTTTTGTAATGCAGACCATAATTAAGTATAAGCCCGAAAACAAGTTGTTATTCGATCAAAGACAATGCTCATATCAACTTGCTGTAGCATATCCACAACTTTTGCATTTATGGCAATTTTATCGAACTCGGTTTGAAGGATTTCAAGGTGTTTTCTCAAATACTCATGACAATAACGACATTAGATCTGCCATTCTCTTGTTTAGAAATTTGCAATAATATTTTCATGAGATTTAATAATAATAATATCAAAAAAAATAATTTTGAAACAACATCTGCCATCTCAATAATATAGTCTTATCGGATTTAGATTCAATTCTTATTTTCAATAAAGCTTTTATCTGTGCATTATCAACATTTAAGATAAATTTTTTTGCATGTAAAAATAATGACTACTTTTCAAAATATATTTTTATTGCATAAAATTCATTTTCGTTGGTATGACATTTTACGATTCTTGTATATGTGAATATTCTACTACAATACATGTATGATTGTTTTCATTCTACTGTTAGTTTTGTAAGCATAACTATCTACCAATGATCATTGTCATATGTATAAAATACTATATCATATTCTCAACTCATCGGTTTCTATTCCAAGAAATTCGATTTTCTTTGTTGCAATGAGTACTTTCTTTACCGATAAGACTAGTACTTCATTTTTATACATTTTAGAGAAAATATCTAAATGTTTAATATATTTATCCATATTTTTAAATGTTATCAAATTATTATCAGTATAAACAAACATAAATTTAAAATAATTTTTAAATAAATTATTCATCTTTTTTTGAAATATCTCGAACGAATTAACCAATCTCGTTGATAATACTTCTAAAATATAGTGACCATGTGATGTGGAGAAAGTAGTGAATTTCTTGTTTTCTTGCTTCATCTGAATTTGATAAAATCCGGAGTTACAATCGAATTTAGATAATATTTTGGCGTTGTATATATAACTGATTAAATGTTCTCTCTCGATATAATATACATATCAAATTCCAATATTTTATTAATTTTTTTGATAATTAATTACTAATTTGGGTTTGTTTCTTCTTTATTTCAACATGATCTATTATCACAAAAGATGCACTGGTATATGCTGATATTCCTGATTAGATTAAAACAATGTTTAAATATTCATTGATAATAAAATACATATCTTTTTGATCTACTATGTTCAATGATATATGTTTACATCTGACGAACTCATATCATTTGTATTCTTAAATTTTAAGGCTTTTGAACCTGGTTTATGTCTCACCATATTAAAAGATATTCCTTAAAAAATCTAGCAATAATTTTGTTGTTCTCCATACATCCTGAGAAGTGCTAAATTGATTGAAATCCACATGATTCATCACTCTTAAGGCCGCCTAAATGTGTCACACCTCTGTCAACCAGTGATTTTCTATGATTTGTGGTGCCATTAAGAAGATTTGTCGATCGTCATATTAAGAATTAGCATGCATAAAAATATAACTGGAAGGATGAAGAACAAATCTGCACATTTCCAGAAAAAAAAAATACAAATCTCAGGCTGAAAAACAACTTTAGCAGTTGCGCCATTGGCTTATGTGTGTCCTGATGAACAAAATACACCAAGCCACTAAAGGTCAAAATTAATGCAATGGATGAGCGGTCTATTGCAGGCTATGGGTTGTTGTCTAGTTAATTGTGCATTAACTTGGTGGTACGTTTGTACGCTTCATCTTTCAACTAAATGCATTTACAAGTTCCACTTTCTTCTTTCTCTGCAGTGGTTCTTCTCCTCCACGGGGAGGGTGATTTCATATCCCTCGGGTAAAAAGGTATTGAAACCCAAACGAAGGTGACTGATCTGCCCTTTAAATAATTCATTTACTCTTGATTGATATTATACCTGCTATATCAACTCTACAAGAACCACAATAAAAAGAATGCAAATCCTTTACGACTAAAAAATTTGAGTTACCTGTCATTAAGAAGTGGAGGAAGAATTATACTTTGAGCCCGGCAATATAATCTTCCAAGATTTCAAGAAAACCACAGCTTGGACGCTGCAATTTTGCTATCACTGGTGTTTTGTCTTAATTTTACAAAATTCAACCATCTACCTTATTTTTTAAATTAACTTTTAAAAAAAATCAAATTTTTAAAAAAAATCCCGGTACTAAACCCATTGTTTATGAATGGTTATGATTTTACAGATAAAGATTCGTGAGACCGTCTCACAAGAGACCTACTCTACGAATAAATATATGTGAGACTGTCTAATAAGAGACTTACTAATAAATTATCTACATGTATCGATCAGTATATTTTATTCTATTTAAGAAGCCAAAATCTGAAAATCAAAGTGCGAGTATATAACATACAATACACACTCAAGAAAAGTCTTCATATTTTTTTTTTAGAAACAAAAAAGTTCAATTTTTTAAAGATAAATTAATTAATATTTTATAAATAATAATTTTTTGAAAAAAAAAATTAGCTGACTTTCTCACCAATGAAAAATAGATACTTTAAATAGTGAGTAAGTCAACCAATTTTTTTCGAAAAAAAATCTTTATTGGTAAAATATTAATTAATTTATCTTTTAAAGAATTGATTTTTTTTTTATTTTAATTTTTTTATTTATTTAAATATGTGTTGGTTTAATTTTCCAAAAAAATGTGTGTGCATATCCATCCACTTGATTTTTATTTTATTATTACTAGTAATATGATAAATAAAAAATAGTAATAATAGTTGAAATATGAAAATTCATGAATTTTTGTAAGCAAAATTTTTGAATCTATATTTTTATTTTTTTAAAACAAAATCTTTTATTTATTTAAAAATACGTTAATTTAGTTTTTAAAAAAATAAAAAAAGCTGTGTATGTGTGTCATCTACTTATTTTTTATTTTTTAAAATTATAAATTCGAGAAGATCAACAATTTAGAAAAATCTTTATTTTAAAAATATTAAGAAATTTATCTTTCAAAAATTTTGCACATATTCAAAATTTTTGCCTACGAAAAACAAAAAGTGATTTATCTTTCAAATTATTCTACATAAAAAATGAAAGTTGGAGCTCAAATTCATTAATTTTAAAAAACAAAAAATAAGTAGATCGACATACATACACAACATTATTTTGGAAACTAAATCAACATATATTTAAATAAATAAAATATTTTGTTGATAAAAATAAAAAGTACAAATTCAAAAATATTACTTACGAAAATTCAATAATTTTCATATTTAAACTATTATTTTTTTAAATCATATTACTAGTAATAAAATAAAAAATAAGTTGATGGATACACATATACTTTTTTTAATAAAACAAAATCAACACATATTTAAATAAATAGTTTTTTAAAAAATAAAAAAAATTCAATGTTTTTAAAAGATAAATTAATTAATATTTTACAAATAAAATTCTTTTAAAAAAAATTGGTTGACCTACTCATAATTTAAAGTGATCTATTTTTCAAATTATTGAACTTGAGTTTGAACTCTCATTTTTTACATGTAATCTTCCTATTGTACTAATAAGATATGTGTCCATTCAATTTAAAATATAATAATAATGAAAAAAATAAAAATAAAAAGCAGCGTTCGCTGCCTTAATTGGCAACTGCACATGATAACTTGGACGCTGTAGTTTTTTGCAATGTCCGTTACTATTAGTGGCAGACATTTCAAAATATATTGTAGCGTCCATCATTGATAGTGGCGTTTTGCTTTAATTGTGCAAAAGCAAAACCTTACCATATACTTTATTTTTTAAATTAACTTTTTAGTAAAATTAATTTTTAAAAAGCCCTTTGGTACCCCTATTTCTTGGGTTTTAGAATGGTCGGCCAAATAATAGAAGTTGACATCATATTTTCAAAATCAAGGAGCTAAAATTTGGTCCCAAAAGAAAAACATTTTAGGTGTAACAAAAAAAACTCTCATTTAAGTTTCTTGATTACACGGCAATTTATTCACTAGTTTCTATCGAATACAACACACCTTTAAAATGATTGGGATTCATATCTCAAAATTTTTGTTCCAAACAATGTTTTTAGAACTAAACTAGATCGGTCAATTTGACCAAAAACCAGTCACAAGTCCGGACCGTTCCGAAAACCTGTATATCTGTCAAAACCGGTCTTGAATATGTTAAAAACCATTAGGACTGGTTCATCTTTATTTTAATTTAATTATTTTTATGTTTAAAATGTTATTTTTTGATTATATATATATAATTATTTGGATTTTGAACTTCACTAAAATTTTATTTTATTAGTATTATATTTTATTTGATTTATTTTTTTGTTTATAAAAATATATATAAGATATTTTGATTATATATATGTTATTTAGATTTTAAAATTTAGTAAATATATATTTTTTATTATTTATATAAAAATTTAATTTCTTTATAATTTTAAATATATTATTTATTATAAATATTATATAACCATCTGACCGCTCGTTTGAACAGGTTCTATAGATTACTGGTTCCAAATATTATGCATATTTTAATTGGGGTCTTAACCTTATTTTCATAATTTGCGATTTAATACTAGGGCTTTAATTTGAATCCTGATTCAAGAAAAATCCAGAATAGGCCCGCCCTGCCCAGTAGAGCCTGATTTCTTAACAAGAGTTTGAGCTAGCATTGGTTGGGACCGTCAAGGCCCAAAGGTATCCAACAAATTACGGCCCAATATTAAAAAACTTTCAACATGCTGTTTTGGAAGATAAAATAATACATATTTGGTAAATTATATCATTCATAATAAAATTTAATGAAATTTACAATTACACGACATAATATTAAATAAAATCTCAAAATCAATTGTATTTGGTTGATAAGCAAGCAGGTATCTCATGAGACGGTCTCACGAATCTTTATCTGTGAGACATGTCAATCCTATCGATATTCACAATAAAAAGTAATACTATTAGCATAAAAAGTAATATTTTTTCATGGATGACCCAAATAAGAAAATACTCTTAACCAAAAAAATAATACTTTTTCATGGATGACCCAAATAAGATATCTGTCTCACAAAATAAGACTCGTGAGACCGTCTCGCACAAGTTTTTGCCTTGATTGATTAGTTTGAAACGGCAGGTTTTAAATTTCTTAATTTCAAACTCGATCTATAATAAGTTAAGCAGTTTCAATAGTATTTATGATGAATTTTAAATAATAACATTTCCCTCGAATCTTTTCTCGAATCAAATAACTTCCTTCGCATACGATCTCGCAATTCAAAACAATCTTACATACTTTAATCATAAGAACAAGATTTTTTTTTTTTTTGGTGACTTGATAGGTAATAAAAAGTTCTACTTAAATTAAATAAGAGGTACAAAACTCTTCCCATATAACTCTGATAAATATAGATATCTCATGGATTTTAACTTAAAACTCAACTTCATTCACAAGTCATCTAACTTCGTGTGGTCATGCTCAAGCCATTCATCAAGACTATAACTTAAGATGCAAATAGTATGGACCATGACCAATTGATGTAATGTACCAATCCTCACAATAGCATGCATTCCACGTACATGTCTCGTAATATTTATTTTTTTCCGACGATAAAACACGCAGTTACTATCATTCGACGTGTAGAATAGTGTATCCTATGGGTTGGACTGACCTCAAGCCCGGCTCAATACCCGCGTAATTACGTTTACATAAATATTATATATTTATATTTATATATATATAATGTTTTTGAGCTTCATATTACATTATTGGGTTGCACATTAATATCGTTATATTAGGTAAATCTAACATACAATTTTGTGTTGTTATAAATAAAAATAAGATTGTTCTACTAATATCATAAATTAAATTATATTTTTTCTTATTACATAATTGATTGTATTTATTTAATTTTAAATATGTAAAATAGACAAAAATTCATATAATTTGAACCATGAATCAATTCTTTATTTTTGATAATATGTAACGACATTAACATGATTAAACTATATTTAAAACATTATATATGCAACGAAATATTCTGAATAAGATAACTTTTTCAAGTAATTTGATAAAATTTTTGCAAATAAAATTTGATTATTAAATATAGTCTAATGCACTTTATTTAGACAATTATTGGTGAGATTATTATTCAAACTAAAGCTAAAAAAACAAAATGTTATTGATAAATATTTTAAGAGATTAAAAGATTAAAATAATATGTATATCTTAACTCAGTCAATTTTTTTTTTATCAATTAACTTTTAATATAAAATTCAGCTCTCGACTAAAAATCATGGTTACTCTCTGAATACGCACCGAGCTAGTAAACCTCCGTAACATAAAAAGATTTAATATATGGATTTCAAATCAATTTCAGTCAAAAAAATTATCTGATTCAAATCAAATGCTTGATTTATTCATCAATTAAATTTCAGAATTTTTCTAATTCATATAAGTAGAACTTCAATATTTCCACATACTTTTTGGTAGCTCGAACTCAACCTCCATCTACGCACTTAACCACAGAGACGGAAGCACCGTCCCCTCAATTTTTTAATTTCATCGATTAGGGGTATAACGTTAATTATATATACTTGTCCCCTAAAATTTTTAAAATTCCTCCTACTTCAATTTTCTGGCTTCGTCTCTGCTTAATCACGGAGTTTATATATAGATAAGAATAATAGAGACAACACGAAAATTGAAAGGGAAAAAATACAAAAAATAAAAATAAAAAATGACGTGACATTGTAATCTAAAATTGATAAGAGAATGTCGAGTGGATGACCATTTTCCAATTATATTAAAGCTAGGGTGCCCATGTGCGTCAATTTTCATGTATCTGCATGTGGTTGTGTCCATTATTATTATAACCAACAAATCTAGGATATAAAAACTTGTAATTTAATTTATTTTTATATCTAAATTTATATTTTTATATATAATATAAAATTTCGAATTTTTTTTTTTTGACCGAATACAGTTGGTTGTATCTTGAGTTGCCATCAACAACATAATTTTACGTATTATTGGTCATATTCTTGTGGCATTATTCACATTTTTCAAACAAGGGACAATACATATGGTTGGGAGCAATAATCAATTCTATTTGGGAGATTAAGTTTAAAAAAAAAAATTGAATATACCATTACCACTGGCTGAATGTTAGAATCTTATATGTATATTGTGTGTTGTACAATCATTTTTATGAGTAGTCATTCTAGAGTTGAATTTATATTGCATTGAAGATATTTGTAATTATTTATATTGGCTTGTCAAGATTGTATGGATCATATGTGTTTGTTTATATATATATATATAAAGTAATTAATTAATTATGCAACAATATTAAAAAATATATTCGCAACATGTATGGAGAATGTGTAAATATTTGTTTAGATTATTTTATAGTGGCTTGTCAAGATTGTATGGATCATATTTTACTGCGTTTTTAATATATTTACTCAAATGTGAAGTTGTCATATCAAATTGAAAGCTGAAACTCGAAATCAATCAAACTGAAAATTTAGCGAGTTGCATTGTTTTGATGATATCTCATAGCTCGGTGATGATAATGACAAGCCACAAAATGACTGAATAGAAAACTCAATTTTAGACAAGTCATATTTCACAACAGCACAGTTGGTTCGAATGTTATCTAAGTGAAATATTAGTCGCAAGGTTGAGCTGATGGAAACGGAAACAACAATCAGCTTGAATGGAACAGTTCCGGTATTTTGATCATATCTCTCAGCTCATTTATTCAAAATGCAACTATTCAATATGCATTACAAAGTTAAGATAACGATCTAAAAATCATCTTCATAAATCAAAGTCAAAATCGGATCTGAAGAAGATGATAAACCACGATGAAGTTGCTGGTTCTACAGAGAATGGAGAACAAGTTTCAGATTGCTAACAATTCGATCTGTTAAGCATAAATTTCTCATACGAACTTAGAATTGAGTGATTCTTGATTTCATAGAAATATAAGAGAAATGGCTACAATTTTAATGTTCGTCACTTTGCCCAAAAATAGACGAATCAAGAGCTATAACAAAAGCAAAACCAACAACTCAATGTGCACTAGCTTGACAACAACTCATTTGGAACATCTCAGATCAAGCCAACAGCTCAAGCTCATATCAAACTAGATCAGATCATCATAGTTTAACAGCTCAGTTTCATGAAATGGTCAGAAACGTGAATTTGACCATTGCAATGTCAGAATCAATACACAACCTTTCCCAACGATTATATTTTTGTATCTAACATATATATCACTATTGGAGACTATATATAACATATTGAAGATTAACTACAAGCTTTGGATTTAGATTCAAAGCATTAACATCTTACATGAAGAAATTAGTTAGAATGAGAGCAAGCTCAAATATGACGATACATTACAGTGTAAAATGCATCACATACAATCACTCAAATATATACATGAGATTTGAGCTTCAAATTTTAGATGAGCGAGTCTTCACACAAAGATATTAAATATTATGTTTGTAGTTTTGGCATAAAAAAACGTTAAACATTATGCATATTTTGAGGTTGCGGTCTACAATCAAGTGTTCTAGAAGCTTCAATTAGACAATAGATAAGTAATTGAAATGAGTTTGTACAAGAAGTTGTATAAATCAAAATCTTCTAGTTAATCTTTCTTAGGTGGAAGAAGGGGTGATGTAGGAGTTAATCTCCGAACATCCATAAACAAATCTGTGTCTATTTATTTATTGCATTTAATTATTGCTACTGTTTTTAAGATAAATTGTTGAAGCATTTTATGTGTTATTCAACTATCCAAAATATTGCATATCAAATGTTTGGTAAAATACTTCAATCAAAAACATTTTTATATATTCAAATTGCATAATTTTTAAATGATTTTCCAAATGTTTAATCGATTTTCGCGATGAATTATTTTGAGTGACTTCCGCTTGGTTTGAAAGCCAAACTTGATTTAATTTTTCGGTTTTCAATATTTGAAAAAACTTAGCTATTATAGTCCGATGTTTGTCCCTTAAATGCTCCTATCACTGTGTAACTTAATTTGAAGAATAAAAATGCTATGATGCATTGATTTTTTTTTTTTTAACAGCATAGGCTTAGTGTCGCCATTTGAAAATATGCCATACCAAAGAGTGTGAAAATCTTTATAATTCAGTGTATGAACATTTATATGTATATACATGCACTAACAGTTGAAGCACACGAATCGTATATGTATAATACACATTATTTTAGATAAATCTACAATTTATTTATCATTATAAAAATTTAATAATTTATGTTACATTTAGCTTTAGAAACTCAAAATAAATAATGAGTTTAAATTTGATTAGTTTCAAACATAGTCTCGAAGTAATTTCTATCACTTCACCATAAAAATGTGGTTAAAAGAGATTCGTATTATGTTGATATAAAGGCGGCAAAAAACCCAAAAAACTTGACCCAACCCGAATTCTGTCTCATTCTCGTTTCGAAAAAATCCTGATCCACATTTTTCTCGACCCTAGTTATCTGGATTTTTCTCGTCCCAATCAATGTAAGAAGATGGATCAGAAAAATAATATCTTCTCGACTGGATTTTCGACCCGACCCGATTATTTTAATTTTTTTTTTAAAAAAAAAATTTATAATATTTTTATTTATTAACACATTGGTTATAAGATTATCATTTAAATAAAATAATATTGGATCGAAGTCCATATTAAAATTTTCTAATGTATTTAAAAGGGTAAGCCCATAGATACAAATTTAAGAGTTAAATTAAATGGTTAACTAATTCATCCAAATAAAAAAAAAATCGCGTTGATAAATATTATAATTTAAATAAAAAAAGTTATCATTATTTTCTCTATTCAGTCTAAACTTAGAATAGTAAAGAAACCACTTTGTTATTATCACCCTTGTATACATCGCAATATCTTCTCTCTACTCGAGATGATCTCGAACTTTCAGGATATCATATCCCTACTCGACGGGATGCCGAACTTTCAGGTCTCGATATTATAGGGTACGAGATCGGAGAGAAATATAGGATTTTCGATTTTACCGGGACACGAATGAGTAGAAGAGTTATATGATGGGTTCCGACCCGATCTCATCCTTAGTTGATACATGATATGAGATAGATTAAATAACACAGATGTATAACATAAGTAATAATAAAAGATAAATATGCAATTTGAATAATTTTATATTTATTTGATTATTGAAATTATTTTATATTATTTTTTGTCCTCGATGTCGATAGAATATCAATATATCTTGAAATTGGATGCAGTTATTCTATTCCAGACTTCCCATGTGAATACGAACCAATTAAAAGTAGCACACAATTTGAATATTCATGCCTCGTGGTCAAGGAAAATCCAGGTGGGAGTCGTGGGCCCCAGATAGCTATGTCACATTTTAATCCATTGAATCCTAATTAATTATTTATTGGATTAATTGCGATTACCACGAATGACTAATTATCATCTACCCCCGGCGCAAAGTAGCAAGGCAAAGGAAAATCAATTCTTGAGAGTATATAATCTTATGTTGATATTGGTCAAATCACATTCCAAATGTAGCTCTAATCACATATCATTTGATCTAGTTTGACGTCAATTAATTTTCCTTTTTTAATATTTTGAACGACTAATAGATTGAAATATGGACTCATACAATTTAGGGGAAGTCGGTGAAAAATCTCCAATCAAAACATTTCTTTGGGTTCACTCCCTACCCACAAAATTGTGGTACTATGTCATACAAATTGTGGTAAACTTCATGTGGAAATGTGGTACACTTCATGTGAAAATGTGGTACTAAAAAAGTACCCAGAGACTGAACACAAAAAAAAAACGACGGCTGGAGACTGAATGCCAATTTCCTGTACAATTTACCATGAAGCTCACATTCAACGACCGGAAACATTGGAGATTTTGACTTAAGATCATGGAAAAACTGTAGAATTCGTCAAAACTGAAACATAAACACTACAGAAATAAAGGAGAAACACAACTCAACTTATCACTAAAAAAAATATGTTTCAACAGCAATTTTATACATTTTAATGAGTAGTTTCAAGTATTTTCATCTTTTTTATTCCATATTCCATCAAAATTTATTATAATTTCCATATTTTGTGATTTTCTCATGATTTGTAGATACATATTAATGACATGGATTTATTTCTTCGATTTTCATATTAATTTACATCATTTATAGTGTCATATTTTTTAAGAGATTGAAATTAACTATCAAATCAAAAGTTACGTCTTATGCCACATGTTAGAGCACCCGCCTCATCAAAAATCGTGGGATCCACATGTCACATACACATTACATTAACACATCTATTCTCTCACATTCATTTTAACATTCACACTCATCATTTGTAGGTCCCGCTGTCCATTCATTCATCTTATTCTTATTTTACATTAAATAAATTCAATTTCAAATTTTTTAAGAAATTTATATTATTATTATTTTATATTAATAATAATTTGTTTTTATATATTCAGTACGTAAAATAATTTAATTTTATGAGTGTCATTTACTTAAAATTAAAAATTTATTATAAACCTAAAATAAAACGGTACAACATATAATAATAAATAACACTTGTATAAAAATAAAAGAAAATAAATTAAATTTAACAGAAGATGCAAAATACTAATTCAAAGATTGTTATTGTATTGTGACCAAATATGTTCAACGTTTAATAATAAGGAACAACGTTTAGCGACGGTTTGTGAAAATCCGTCGCTCAAAGAAAAAACCGTCGCTAAATGTCCAATTTTTTTAGGCCTTCATAAAATATAAAATATAATTAAAATAATTCAAAATACGTGGGCCCGCGTGTCAGCAAAGCGGCGACGGTTTCTATAAAACCGTCGCTAAGTGTGCAATTTTTTTAAAAAAATAAACTGACACAGGGGCGTTCATATGTATAAACGCGCCACACCCTCTCTCATGTGAGTGAGCGTCACATTGGAGAGTTAACACCCCTTTATCGCCCATTGTGGGTGCCCTTATAGTCTTTATCTCAGTGATAATGCTGACGAAGAGAGATATGATGGATAAACATTAGAATTATCACAGAGATCCAATCATAAGAAATGCGAGGAATAATGAACAGCAGCTAGCAAGTTATCACAAGATTATTTTGCCTGGCATTTATAGCAGTGGATTCAATTATTTTCAAACCAAAAATCAATGAAAAATGAATTATTTGTCATGTAAAGACAATTACAATAAACCTAAAGCTGGAATATACTTGCAGGTGTTTGGTTTTTTTTTTTAAAAAAATATATATACGTTTCTTTAAAATTCTTTAATTTTAAAGGGTTTTTTTTAAAAAAAATATGTTTCTTTAAAATTCTTTAATGTTTAAAGATTGGAAATGTGAAGTAATCAATCTGGTGTGCCGCCACAAACTGTATACAAAAATCTAAGAGTAAGGTCTTTCGTGAGACGGTCTCACGAATCTTTATCTGTGAGACGGGTCAACTCTACCGATATTCACAATAAAAAGTAATACTCTTAGCATAAAAAGTAATACTTTTTCATGGATGACCCAAATAAGAGATCTGTCTCACAAAATACGACCCGTGAGACCGTCTCACACAAGTTTTTGCCAAAATTCGAATATCAAAATAGATATTCAATATATTATTTATTATATTCAATAACCTTTTTAACAAAATTTCATGACCAAAAATTATAACTTTAGTGAAATCCCATATTGCTCGTCAAATTTTAGTGGGATTATATTGCCAATTAAAAATTGAATTTTTTTAAATAAAAATGTATTTTTAAAAATATAATAAATTATACGAACGTATTTTACGTGTGTGTGGCCCAAATATCTAGTATTAAATATTAATATATGGCAAATATTCTCATTATATAAATTGTCGGTAGTTAAAAAAGCAAGTTATTTAACACTGCTGAAATCTTGGACAACTTAGATTACTACTCTGTAAAGAATCCCACCAACTACCCCCTTCAAATTAATCTTTTATACCAATACTTTTATAAAATTTTATTTATTCCTAATGGAGAAAATACATAATAGAATATTATATATATATTTA
The DNA here is from genome assembly GCF_012295235.1 of Primulina huaijiensis. Lineage (NCBI taxonomy): Eukaryota > Viridiplantae > Streptophyta > Magnoliopsida > Lamiales > Gesneriaceae > Primulina > Primulina huaijiensis. Next base: position 3,267,069 of record NC_133313.1, read on the forward strand.
TTTATGGTGAAATATAATTACCAACTGATTCCTTGAGAAAATTTAAAAATATTTACTACCAACTCTATTATTACATAAAATAAATGATTGGTGTCATACGATAATGTAAGAAATTATTTTCTCAAAAAATCAAAACAAGTCACATGGATTCTGAACCCAAGTACACACTTTCTCAATGATTTACGTTACTCGGCACCAGAAATGTAAAGTGGAGGAGAGATAATTTTGAATGTTTGAGTTTGATTTATTTATAATCAATTTAGACTAAAGTTTTATTTAATGAGTATATCTATGACTCACGAATTTTTTTCGAGATTAAACGAATTTAATAAATATAAAATATAAATCAAATATTAAAGTTATTATTTTTTCATCTAAAAGCTAACTCATGAACCTACCAATAAACATGTTCACGAATTAACCAGTCGAATATTATAAAGCTTTAACTTAGTTCGTGTATCTTAAACGAGATTAAACTAACTTTTATCGAATCGAATTTTGAATATGTTTCTGATAATTTGATTTATTTACATCCTTACTCGACATGTTATATTTTTACAGCTAGACCTTCACGTACTCCCTGAATTGTATCCAAATATTTTGAGTTTCCAAAGACTGTACCTCGACCATTGAATAAATGTACCTCCTAATCAGGTCATGTCTTAAATATTTCACCAACTTATTCAAAAGGGACATTTAAATTCCCCAAATTTAATACTTGTAAGCTGTCTGCTGGATTTTGTGGTTCAGTCTTCCGTGTATATTGTTGACCTTTTGTCCATCTCCTCTGTCCCACTTTATTATTATTATTTTTGGTAAAATAACATAAAAATTAATTCAAGAGATCCCGAGATGCAAAGTTAATAAATCATATTGAAATATGATAAAAACTTAACGATCTCACAAATCGTATTTTATGATATGGATATCTTATTTGAGTCATCTATAAAAAAATATTATTTTTTATGCTAAGAGTATTATTTTTTTATTGTGAATATTGGTATGATTGATCCGTCTCACAGATAAAAATTCGTGAGACCGTCTCAGAAGAGATATACTCTAATTTTAAACGTTATAAATCAACCGAATATCTAAATATTAATTTTTGTTTCAATAAAGATTCTTCATGATCCTCACTTGTGTAGATCTATCTACAATTGGAGAAAAACTCCATCTATAACATGCATGTAATATGATTAAATAAATATTTTTCGGATATTTAATTGAAATAATTTCAAAAATGAGTCTCACTAAATTAAGGGGGAAAAAATATTTTAAAAAACGAGTAATTGATAACTTATTTGTCCTTTTACGAACTTTTTAGAGTAAGTCTCTTGTGAGACGGTCTCACAAATTTTTATCTGTGAGACGGGTCAATCCTACCGATATTCACAATAAAAGTAATACTCTTAGCATAAAAAGTAATATTTTTTCATGGATGACCTAAATAAGAGATTCGACACATAAAATTGATCCGTAAAACATTCTCACAAGAGTTTTTGTGAACTTTCCTGGGCGACTAATTTTTTTAAAAGTTTTTTTTATATATTACTTTTGGATAATTTTATATTAATTTGATATTAGTTCGAGTGACTCGATTTTAAAAACTAAAGAATTCTAAAGTTTTGATTCTAATTAGTAGATTAATAATCATGGTTCCGTCATTGATAACATATTATATCGACCATGGATTTTGTAAAATAAATCTGAATGGTATTGGATCGACCATGTTCAAGGAATCTCCAACTATTGAATCTTAGAAATACAACTTCCGATCGATGTCACGTGATCCCACACTATTCACTCACATTAACAAGTAATTAATTACTCGTAATTTGCTCTTGATTCTTCCATGGTACAACATAATTAATTACACGGTCGATATTTGAAATCTTCAAAGTTTTGTGTAAAAAATTTTGGGAGACTGAAAAATAAGAGAAGAACTACGATTTTTTGAATCAGGCCGATGTTTTTTTTTCCTTCCAATTTTGGTCATATTTGTATATCGTATGTTGTCAAATTTTAGTCGTAATCCGCTGTATTTATATTTTCTTGTATTTTTGGTCTTTTTTTTAACATGAGATTTATGTCGAGCTTATAGGGTGATGACTTGACGTTTACGTGTGTAATGTCTCGTCAACAATTTTTTTTTTTTTTAATGAAAATGACTAAAATCGTCAAAATATATGAGACTATGACTCTGTTTTAACAACATAAATGGTAAAAATTGCAAATCATGGAAAACATGAGATCAACATTGAAATGGAATGAATTTTTTTAGAAATTATTTCCACATTAAATTGTAATTACTTCTTACAATATATATTCTTCGTTGTTCCCTCTTTATCTGATCAGATCTTGTGTTAGTTATTTTGATTTTAAATTACTAAATCACTATAAAAAAAAATTTAAATTATTGAAGGCTCCATTCACGTGAAAAGATGATGAATCCTGTCACGTACGATATTTTAAAGCAGACTAAGTTTTATTGATTTTGGTCGAATTAAATATATTATATTGGATTTTAATTTTATTTCAGTTGAATGATGAGATTCTTAATGGATTTTGAGTGAACATTTAATACATTTCGATTTTGATAGTGAGTATTAAAGATTGGGATTTTATAATTTTTTAAATATTTGGCTCAAATTTAAATGAATTTTTGCAAAATATAATAAATGGAAAAACGTCAGATATCTCACAAAGTTTTCAAAATAGTTCTGAAATTAGTGGTAAGAATTTTATTAATGTTTTTTTAACATAGAATTTTAATTTTAATTTTGACTTTGATACAATAATATACCGTTTGAAATAAAATTTAGTTTAGTTTTCTAATAGTTAGTGACATAATTTTCAATCAAAGTTTATTACATAATCGTGTATTGGGAATGATATAAATTATGTATAGAAATTCATAATTTCGATGAGTTTTGTGAATTGAAAATAATATGACTGTAATTTGAGAAAATTCACGCAAAAAATGGATGGAGAAAAGACTTTTGAGTCCATTTTTTTTCCTATAATTTTTATTAAAATCAAAATGTAATATATATACGTATATCCCATATCGAGATTCACTAGTTTTCGGCAAAAATAAACAGATGAAGGGAGCATTTCCATTTTTTTAACAGGTAATTTTTTAATTTATGCTGTAATATGATTGTATTAAAAAAAATTAAAAAATAGTAAACAATACCAAAAATCACTCATCGGAATAATTATAATAATTGGTTATCGTGTTCATGATGTGTATGTGTGTGAACAATTAACTTTAAAATAAATAAAATAGATCGTGATCGGAAATTTTGGATAACTGTTGCTACCTGAATTTTTTTTTTTGGGAGAAGTTAAATGACTTAAATGTTGTAACCGAATCTAATCTTTCACGAGTTATTCGGAGTTTGGCTCCATAAAAAGCTCATTCGAGATCCTTTATTAAGTTTATCGAACCGATCTCGACAATTTTATCGAGTCAAGCTCAAGCTTAAGAATATGCGAATCTTAAGATCACAAGCTCGACAATTTTATCGAGCCAAGCTCAAGCTTAAGGATATTCGACTCTTAAGATCACGAGCTCGAGCTCGACTCGTTTCTGTGGCTCGAGCTCGGCTAGCTTGTGTGGGCTGTGAGAGTACATAATTCAAGCATTACAAAACAACTTGCATTGTGTCACATTGATATCTGAGTAAAACAGAAGATATTGAAAGTGTATGAGAAATCTTTCCCTTAAATATTCATAGCTTAATCGATCTTTTGACAAATAATTGCTTCACTAGCTCGAAAATGTGTTTGTTTAATGATCTCGAAAATGAGTCTCTTTAAGTGGAGTTCAAGCTAGACTCGTTAAACGAGTTATTAACGAGCCAAGTTCGAGCTATTCACGAGCTTACTAATTTCAAAACGAGTCAAGCTCAAGCCTCATGATTAAAGTATGAATCGAGGTCGAGCCGATATATACATTAAACGAGTCGAGTTCGAACCTGATACTATTCAGCTAGGTTCGACTCGACTCAACTCAACTCGTTTACCACCTTAATCATATTGATAATAAAAATATATAATTTTATTTTGTATACATATCAAGAGACCCTTAGAATAGACAAATTACTCAAACAAGTTATCATAAACATCTCAACAAAACTTATAAAAAAATTACAAAACTACCAAAAGTATTTAATTTAAAAACAAAGAGGACACTCTTTCTAGGCAGATTTCTAATTGTGTAATGCAACATTGTGGACGATCTGCCAACAAGTCGCTCATTTTCTCGCATCATCTTTAGATTTGATAGACTTTTTGTTAATTGTTTTTAAGTCTTTTTGTAAATCTTGAATCTTTTAAAATAAATTAAAAAAGGAAAAATGCGAACGTGTGCAAAGTATATCCCATAAAATTGAACGTGACGCAGGCACTATTACGAGTAGTACGAAACTGCAAAATTTTGGGCAAAATATTTGCCTTTTCACTTTTCCAGTAAATAAAGAGAGAGAGTACCCTTTTGATTTCTATTTCCAAAGTACACAAATCCACAGTATTACTATGGTAAAAATTTGTGTGAGACGATCTCACGAGTCGTATATTATGAGACCGATCTTTTATTTATGTCATCCATTAAAAATATTACTTTTTATGTTAAGAGTATTATTTTTTATCGTGAATATCGATAAGATTGATCAATTTCATCTATAAACATTCGTGAGATCGTGTCTATTATTATATAAGTCTTCCCCACGTCAAATTCTCACCATATATATATATTCGCTTCCTCTTCCATCTTCCCCATTCCCAACTCCACCGCTCACCGCCACGGAGACACCTGACAGCTCGCATTGCCTCGGCGACATGGGAGTTACGAAGTTACCGACCGGTAATATAAAAACAAGAGTGAACATCTGTCTTCACAAGCTTTCCGACAGAGACACGCTTTCTATGGCGACCAACGAACTCGAAGGCATCGCTAGAGCACTCCCGAGCGACGATTTTGTACCTTTCTTGAGCTGTCTTTCCACTACAGACTCCTCGGAGAAATCCCCCGTCCGCCGCCAGTGCGTGCGTATTTTGAGCGTCTTATCCGCGGCGCATGGCGATGCTCTGTCGCCCCACGTGGCCCGCATGATCTCCGCCGTCCTCCGCCGTCTCCGGGACCCGGACTCCGCTGTACGCGCCGCTTGCGTTGATGCCGTTTCATCAATCACAACACACGTTACTCAGCCACCGTTTTCTGTCATCCTCAAGCCCCTCGTTGACGCGCTCTTCCAGGAGCAGGATTCGAACGCGCAGATGGGCGTGGCACTCTGCGTATCCGCAGCAGTGGATGCGGCGAGGGAGGTGGATGCTTCAGAGATGAGAAAGCTCTTGCCCAGAATTCTGAAGTTGATAAAAAAGGACTGTTCCAAGGCGAAGCCTTCTTTGTTAGTGTTGATTGGCCGTATCGTAAGCACTTGTTGTGTGAAAAGTAGAAGCCTGTTGAGTTCTTTGCTCTGCATCGCGGTTGAATTCCTGAGTAGTGAAGATTGGGCTGCGAGAAAAGCTGCGGCAGAGGTTTTAGATAAAACGGCGGCCACGGCGGACAGAGATTTGGCTGTGGAGTTTAAGGGAAGTTGTGTCGCTGCTTTGGAAAGCAGAAGATTTGACAAGGTAACAAATTTTTACGTTATTTTTCTTCAGAATTTGATTAACATCATTACTTTGTATAATTTATAACTGCAAAATCTGAAAATATTGAAAAACACTGGGACAGGTAAAAGTTGTGAGGGAGACAATGAATCAGGCATTAGAGAGGTGGAGAGATCTTCCTGACTTGTTGGAAGAGGTGACATCCCCTAAAGGTAATTTAGAATTTGTTCATATTTCGGCACCATTTTTTATATCCTTTTCTTTTCTCTGTTAAATTTCCATACCAAAGTTTGGATTTGAGCACGACCCTTAGAATTCATTGCATTCTTATGACTTTGGCCGTTGAAAGTATGGTGCCTAAACAATTTTACATGGGAGAGTTTTGAAGATGATAATATATATGACATTGATTAAGAATTCAAACTGGTTAGACTGGTGCTGAGTTTGAATCATATGTGCTCACTACTAGTGGATGCACAATCAAATTTATTGCAAGATTAGAACGAACATAATGTTACAATCATACAATATGATCAGGTAGCAGCTGCTGCAGCAGCGGATACTCCCCGGTTCTGCTTTCGATGCGTGGCTCAGTAACTCCCCAATTCAGAAAAGTAACTCCTATGAAGTCCTCAGTATCGAGCTGCTCGTCCTCAGGCAGCAGTCAAAAGAGCATTGTAAGAAGTGACCAGGAAAAGAAACCTTGTACCTTGAAGCACAATATACCAGAAGTGATGAAAAATTTTCGGTCCCGAGTTGTCCCATTCAATTTTAATAGCGATGATCTGGATGTGGGTTATGGAGATTCTATCCATGAAAAGATGGAGAGTCGAACGGAGGAGTTCGAGGATTTGTCTTTGATTCGTGATCAACTTCTACAGATTGAGAATCAGCAATCTACTTTACTGGATATCCTTCAGGTTTGGATGTACAGACAATTCTTAGAGTAGTATTCTGTGAGAATTGTTTTTACTCTTGTTATGTGATAGGATCATTAACAGTTTTACATACTTAATAGGACACTTTTAGGTTACTCTTGAGTAAGTAACCTGTTAGCTACATGACCATTTTCCCCACTGGAGAATCATGGCGGGCGGTGCGAAGATCGCTCGATCTTCTAACTACAAAAACATGTTTTTGGGGTTACCTAGATCAGTATTTGGATGTCTTTAACCATTCGAATCGAAGATTACATCCTAGCTACATAAACATGTTTTCGGGTTATGTCGATTAGTATTTTGGATGCGTTTAACTATTCGAAAAGAATTAATCTGGTAATATTTGTTGTGGTATGTTTTCAGAAATTTATAGGAAGCTCTCAAAAGGGGATGAATTCCCTGGAAATACGAGTGGAGGGGCTGGAGAAAGTGGTGGATGAAATGTCCCAAGATTTGGCCATTCCAGGCACCTGGAAGTACATGTAGGTAGTATGATTGTATAACAAAGTATGCATAGTTATTTTTTCTTACTAAAAGGTTTCTTGATTTTGATTAGCTGCACGAAATGACGGTATAAATGGATGAATTTATCTAATCATCTCCATAAATGACGGTTTTTATTCAATAATGATATTTTACTTTTCAAAGTTATTTAAAATAAAATTAGAGTTTCTCAAAAATAAATAAATTAATAAAACTTGAGTTCAATATTTAAAATAGTTTGAAACATTCAATATTAAAAGATGGAACATTATTGGGTTTGCACATATTATGTGGAGAAAATTACACTGCATCTCTCTCACTTTTTATTATTTTTTTATTTTTTTAAGTTTAGGGAGACTGTCAATTGGATCTTGAATTAGAGACTTTATCTCAAATTTGAGACTTTGATGTCAAATGAATTGTTCACACCTTATGATGTTTGAGTGAAAATTGAAAGTATAAAAGCGCATGTGTGAAACGAATCTTTGATTCGATCCAACTCATAGAAAAATATTATTTGTCATGTCAAAATTATTATTTTTCATAATAGATATGGATTGGATCAACCGTTTCATGAGAATAGTGTGGTAGATTATCTCAATTTATATTTCCAAAAAATTGGGGGCACATCTCATTTAAAATAAAAGGACTTATTGGACTTATATTGTATCATCACAACTCTAACACACATTTTCTTCTACTGTTATCTTATAACAAATTATCAGCATTAATGTTTTTTAAGGTAAAATTCACAAATAATTTCATTTTAATATTTGTATGAATGCTCTCGAAGAAACACAATATTTACATTATTTCATATCGAGGTTCCCGATATAACACAAATTTTAATTTTATGTAGTTTTATATCAATGCTCTTAAAGTAGCACCATATTTAGATTTAATATTGATGCTCTCCAAATAGCACAATCAATATAAATATAAATGTTAAGATTTATCAATATTATCGAAGAATAATTAATCTAAAATCAAAAGTTAGTCAATATTACCGAACAATATTGATCTTTTGAGATTTTTTTATCTAAAAATTTGTCAATAATATTTTTCTAACATCTAAATTTGCCAATATTCGTGAAGAATATTGACTAAATGCAAATTTGAAATACATTTGCTTTTAAATTCATATCCAGTAGTGTATCATTTCAATAATTAGTGTTGAATAAATTTATTTGTTTCATATGCTTCAATATTAAATATATGTCACAGATGTAAAATTATATTTTGATCAGTTAGAATTAATCTCCATGATTCTTTGAGATCCTACTCGTAAGTGGTTACAAAATTGATTATTATTATTATTTTAATTTTAAATTATAAAAAGATTAGAATAATCAAATTTTTTTTATATAATAATAAATATTTGNGATAATCAAATTTTTTTATATAATAATAAATATTTGATTAATTCATAACTATGGTAATATAGCTAGATGTGAGTAATTACAATTTTTTATTATAATTCTCTAACTATAAGTTTTTTTTATCAAATTCTTAAATTACAAATCAAGCTTAATTATAATTGTCTTATTTCAATCTTGATATTATATATGACAACAAATCATGCTTATTTAAACGATATATACGGATGACATTTCTTATGTATTCAATAAATATCTTTATTCTAATTATATCTTATTTGTTTTATATAGACAAACTTGATTTTGAAGCAATTAATTTAAATGGAAAAAATACTTTTCATGG
>NC_133313.1:3276154-3289563 GCF_012295235.1 Primulina huaijiensis
TAGTGGTTGAGTGGTCCTTTCCTTCTTTTTCTAGATTATTAATCTAGACATCAACTTTTCCCATTCTTTTATTTCACCGCACTGCCAGTAGGAATGCGTTTGAATAAGATCAGCTGTAATTTCGTCCCCTTTCTCTTGGAACATTAGGACTAATGATCGGAGAGCTTTCAGCTCCTTCCTTTCATACTTGAGTTTTCTTTTTAAAACCTTTAGATATGTAAAATACATTTTCTTTTAGGTTTCTTTCTTGGTGTGTTTTACTGGTTCCAATATGTCCTTGTTTTATAGATGAAAATTTCGGGACCAGTTTTCTTGTTTTCTTTATTGGATTCTTTTTTTGAATAAAGTATCCAATGTTCTTCCGTCTTTTACCACTCATTTTTAGTGGTTCTTGTGTCCTTTTCCACCGATTATTGGTGGTCCTGTTTTCTCCACTCACATGGTGGTCCTCTTTTTGTTAGTGGGTTTAGTCACATGTCTCTTTTAATTTTGTCGAGGAATCTTCGGCTTTTTGTGTCCTCGAGGAAAATGTGAATGTGGTCCTTCCCCACTTGTCCTTGCTTCGGTAAAATGTTTCCGATCAGATCTCGGTTTGAAACATTTACCGAACTCCGGTTCTTTCTGATTCTGGCATTCAGGACAGATGTTTTCTGACCATCTTTCTATATGTGCCATATTACAGAATTTTCGGCGAGTCTCTTTACTGGTCGGCAGCTTGCTGTTCCACAGAAGATTTCTTTTCTTCTCGAATAGAGCTTCTGCAAAGCTTGTAGTTTTTCCTGTCATAGTGTTTAACAGGAATGATCCATTTAAAGAATTTTGGTAAAACTTAAATGGAAACTTGACTTTGTCCGTCTCCGTGAGACAGACCCAGATACCCCATGCTCTCCTGGTAGATATGTCATCTTTATTAAATGAAGAGACTAAGGGGGTTTCATTTGTAGGAGGATCCTTTATAAATTTTTGAGAATTCATGTCTGGCCTCCTTAGCTTGATAAAATGAAAGGCTTCGTGTAAGCTTTTTCCTGCTGGTTCTGGTGCTGTACTGAAAAAGTATAGCTCCAAAATATCTCCTCTGGACAAATGATCANTAATGGCACAATCTTTTTATTATTTAAATAAATATATTATTTTATCCACAAAAATTANCACACCCAAATTTACATTTTGTCTTTTTATTATTTAAATAAATATATTATTTTATCCACAAAAATTATACGTGTCTTCTCCATCTAAAATATAATTTAAAAAAATATTGATTCTCAATTATAATGATAGGTACAATTTAAAAAATTTACAAAAAAATCAAATTCATCTTCAATAGGATTTGCAGATGCAGACTATCTTTCAGATCCACATAAAGCAAGATGTCAAACATGTTATGTATTTACACTAGAAGACACTGCTATATCATGGAAATCGACAAAACATGCTCTAACAGTGACATCGTCAAATCATTCTAAAATCATAGCAATGCACGACAAGTCGAGAATGTATATGATTGAAATCCATGACGCAACATATTCAAGAAACACGTGGACTACCAACAACTAAAGATAACCCGACGACTATATTCGAAAATAATGCTGTTTGTATTGCCAACTTAAAGGATGATATATTAAAGAAGATAAAAAAAACATATTTCGTCAAAAATTTTCTACAGACGTGATTACTAAGATAAATGTGATATTGATGTCCAACAAACTCATTCTAGTGACAATGTAGCTAATTTATTCACAAAAACATTGTCAATGTCGACATTCAAGAAATTGGTGCATAAGATAAAGATTCGTCAATTAAAGCATCTCAGGTGATTAAAGTCAGAAGGAGTATTTAATGCTGTTTTTTTTCCTTTGTTCAGGTTTTTCTCACTAAATTTTACTGACAAAGTTCATAACGAGATAACATTAAATTTTGTGTCAATAATCTAATGAGAGTGTTATATATAGATGATATGCAGACGATTGTTTTGATTGATAAATCATTGTAAATTTTTTTTATATACCAACCCTCTATCCTATAAACAAAGATGTTTATTTGAAATAATAAATCACTCAATTTTCTCTTCTTTTTTTTCCTTCTACTATTAAATTATAACAAAGCTGATAAATGTTTGTGGTGCGTTAAAATTAATTCAAAGTATCCCGATCAGTAAAAGTTTCCAAAAATCGGATACAATATTTCGAATGTTATTTATTTACCATTTCATTACATCAATGCAAAAGTTTTTTCAAATATTCAATATATCTCCACATAAAGTTTTCTATAAAACAATAAAGAAATTAAACATGTTTCTATTCTTCGTATTCAATATCTAAAAATAAATCTTCAACCATTCTATTTAAAATTTCCAAAAAAAAAAAAATTAAAAATCATAAATTCTTTGCATTCAAATAATATACAGAACAAATAATTGTAAATGGCAAAAAAAAAAAAAAAATTTCTCATACATTTGTTTGCAAAAACTCGTGTGAGACGATCTCATGAGTTGTATTTTGTTAGACAAATCTCTTATTTGGGTCATCAATGAAAAAATATTACTTTTTATAATAAGAGTATTACTTTTTAGTGTGAATATCGATAGGATTAACATGTCTCACAAATAAAGATTCGTGAAATCGTCTCACAATAGACTTACTCTTAATGGTTTAGGGTACACCGACATGTAGAAGTGGGAAAGAATGATGTAAAAGTATTTGACAGATGGCACAAAATGATTGTAAAGATTTAATGAATCGTACCCACCACAAAATAATTTTAAATAAATATAAAAAACGACCCCAAATAATTCCGAACAGGCTGTGAAATTGCCTTTATTTGTTCTCTTGGTCTCTTTTCCTCTTGCTCACGCTAAGTTGATAAATTAAATAATCAATAATCACTATTTATTAGTTAATAAACAGACAATTACTAGTGGATTATCAATCACTATTATATTTAATGCAGGCTTATAAAAATATATATATTTAATTTTAAATAAGTAGACTGCAGGCCGAATTAATATAATATAATACCAAGTGGAATGATAGGTTAAAAAATTAATTATATAATTTGTAAAAGTCTCATTAATTCTCAATTATTTTTAACTAAACCAAACATTATTCACCATATTTGAATAAAATAAAAAAAAAAATTTGTGTAGCACACTTTTTTAATGTATGTGTATGTATAAAAAATTCAATACCATAAATAATATTAATCATACAACGTCCATAACTTTATCTTGGCTTATTATATCTTTCAATTTTGACTTCCATGCCCCCCTTCCCCCACACACTTGACCAATTAATGGCAAAAGTATTATTTTTATTTTAAATATAGATCCAATCGATTTATCTAAAAGATATAAATAGATAAGATTGTTTCTTGTAAGACTTATTTATTTTTTCGTTTATTCATTGTATTCAGTGAATATCAAATTCTCAATTAACCGTTTCGGTTGAAATCTAATCCTTACTAATTTTTTGCAAACAACTCAAAATTTTAATATGGTTCCACAGTTATTTATTACATTTTAATATTGCAATTTGGAATCACGCACGACTTCACCAAATTCTATTCCAAAATATAAATAAAACTATAAAATTCTCGAGAATGAAAAAAAGAACACAAGAAAAGAAAAGAAAAAGGCCTCTCTCAATTCCAAGCAATTCGACAGACGCGTGCCACGACCTCGAGATTCGGAAAATTCCTAACTTTTTTTTTTCTTCTCGAATCTCGATCACGACACACACCCAATTGCCAGAAACGAACAGTTTGCAAAGTTGACAATACGCAACACAACGCGAAATATCGTTGGGAAGAAACAGAGATTTGCAGAAAGAGTTCCCGTTATATTCTTAAATCTGGTTTATATTGAGAGTTTCCAAATATTACCAGGGAAAAGAAATGGATTCTTCAGATCAACGCAGGAAGAGAAAAAGAGTTCTCAGACAACCTTATCCACCCTTCTATTGTCCTTCGTACATGTTGTCTGTAAGATTTCTTGCGGTTTGCCTCGGTTTCCTTACCTTTCTTTATATTTTAATCAGTATCGTTCCCTTTAATTCTTCAGCTTTTCGCCCTGTTTTAGTGGTTTCGAGCTTATCTTTATTGTCTTCTAGTAGTTCAAGAACTGTTAAGTCAGTTCAAAATTTTGATAGTTTCTTATTTCCTTGGAAAATAGAGGACAGGGTGTTGTTCCCTGATCATGTTTTATTGTTTGTGAGTGGTGGAAAGAAAGGTGGGTTGATGAAAAAGATTGATGTTGAGGGATTGGAGTGTGTTTATCGTGAAATTGGAAGCGATTTTGTGGTGAAAAGGGTGATTTCTGTGGATGGATTTGATGGACTTCGGTCAATTGTGAGGTGCCCTCTTCCGTCTATGAATTATTCAGCTTTGGTAACTTTGAGGGTAAGTGGTAAAAATGGAATCTTGAAAGAAGAAAATAATGGGTTCTTGGTTAATAATCAGACTATGAATTCTTGGGAAAAAGTGGCGTATTCAGCTACTTTGGATGGGGATACAGTTGTGTTGTTTGTGAAAGGGTTGAATTTAAGGGGAAATAAGGACTCTGATCCAAGCCTATTTAGTTGTCATTTTGGGTTAGGGAAATGGGAAAGGAATGAGACGTTTACCCTCACGACGAAGGCTTTGAGCGCTGCTCAAGAAGTGGTGAGATGTCCGTTGCCACGTAGTCTTAGAAACGATCCTATTAAGGCTAATGGTATTCGAGTCACCATTGGAGTGACACCCCGTATCCGTGGTCGAGCTTATAAGCGTCTAATTGTCCCATCTATTGCCAAGATTACAGACTTTGGATCCGAGGGTAAGAAGAGAAAGGAGGGAAAATACAAGCTCTGTGCGTGTACAATGGTGTGGAACCAAGCTTCATCCATACGTGAATGGATTATGTATCATTCTTGGCTTGGAGTGGAAAGATGGTTCATATATGATAACAATAGTGATGATGGTATCGATGAAGTTATTCAAGAACTCGATCGTGACAATTACAATGTAACCAGGCATGTATGGCCATGGATCAAGACTCAAGAAGCTGGATTCTCGATGTGTGCTTTGCGAGCAAAAGATGAATGTGATTGGGTTTCTTTCATGGACGTAGATGAATACTTCTACTTCCCATACTCGACGCCTAAGCGCCATAGATTTGAAAATTTAGGGTATGCCGGTCAGCATTCTCTTCGCATGTTGGTGGCAAACGTGTCATCTACATCACCTACAATTGCAGAGATCAGGACATCTTGCCATAGTTTCGGACCTTCTGGGTTGAGTACAGCACCATCACAAGGCGTCACCGTAGGTTACACTTGCCGCCTTCAAAGTCCAGAGAGGCATAAATCCATCATCAGATCAGATGCGCTAGACGCAACGTTACTTAATGTGGTGCACCATTTTCGTTTAAAGAAGGGATTTAGATACCTGAATTTACCTCTGAGTACAGTCATAGTAAACCACTACAAATACCAAGTGTGGGAGGTTTTTAGAGCAAAGTTTTATAGAAGAGTTGCTACTTACGTCGCCGACTGGCAAGAAAGTCAGAAAGAAGGTTCAAGAGATAGAGCTCCTGGTTTAGGAACCGAGGCGATCGAGCCGCCCGACTGGCCTCAGAAGTTTTGCGAAGTTTGGGACACCGGGCTACGAGATTTTGTTTTGTCGAATTTGGCTGATCTGTCGACCGGTTTGCTGCCATGGGAGTCACGTTATGCTTTGTCTGGCTGAAGGTTTTGGAGTCTTAAAAGATTTGTGAAGGAGAGAAAATCATACTGAAATTATTCATTGATTTTTTTTAAAATTTTCATCACATTTGTTAGTCAAAGGGTCTTATATAAATGTACCTATTAGAGAGTGGTAATTTGGCGGAGAAAGTAAAACATCGTGTAATTTATGATCTTATGATTCATCCATTTAATTATAAATTCATAGATTTTATATATATTTTTGTTATTTTAGAGAAACATGATCACAAATTTTAAATCTATTTTTGAATGTTAATTACGATGTATTTCAAATTTAAAATTCACATAGTAATATGTCATTTGAAATATATTATATTTTGTGTAACTAACGCATAAATAAGTAAGATATGAATTTAAAATTTGATATATTGTTTCATTATTTACCATAAAACTATAATCGAAATCAATAGATTTCAAATAAACTCTAAGTGTACCTTAGATTTATAAATATATTGGTTCAACATTTTTACATGTGAGACGGATCAACTCTACCGATATTCAACATAAAAAGTAATACTCTTAGCATAAAAAGTAATATTTTTTCATGGATGACCCAAATAAGATATATGTTTAACAAAATATGATCTGTGACATCGTCTCACACAAATTTTTGCCGTTACATTGTTACGCAGTCTCCAAATCTTCATCGATGCTAAGATCTATTCGTGGTTAATTTTATTGACACGGTAATTTAAAGATTAACGACAGACTACAATCAAAGGCATCGAGATGGAAAAAAAATCTCTCGCAAATAGAATTTAGTGACAGAGTAAGCCATCAGTACAACAGAAATGTATTATAGTATTGAGTATATACACATATAAAATCATAAGTATCCCCGTCCTATTCTAGTTTTCAAAATGGTCGTATCTTGTCTTATCTTGTCTATACACGGGCAACATAGTTACATTTATATAAGATGTTATAGGGGTGTAAATAAACTGGACCGATTCACGAGATTTTCGAGCAGACTCAAATATTTGGATTCGTATTTGAGTGGAACTCGAATATATGTTTTTTTTATCCGATCTCGAGCCAAATTATTTTGTTCGATAGTTCGCGAACTACTTGCAAGCTTTAGTATTTTATTAATATAATATAATTATATATTAAATAAATCAATTTCGAGCCTTTCGAATACTTATTTTCGAGCAGTAATTCAAATAGTTCGCGAACATGGTCGAATCTTTCGAGCCGAACTCGAACTCGAGTTTTTATTCGAATCGAATTCGAATCTTCAAATTTTCGTCATATTCGGCTCGATTCTTTTTGTTTACATCCAACATTTTGAATCATGTACAAGAATATATATATATATATACACACGCGCGCGCGATTGTAATATTATGTATACGAACCGTGTCCACCGTTGAAGTGAAACTCATTTAGTGGATATATAATTTTGATATGTTGTATACCAATTGTATACATTTATGTGTCCACAGCTGAAATGACACTCATCTATTGGACATGATGAATATATCAAAATTGTAAATCTACTAAATGTGCGTCATCTCAGTGGTAATATGGAGATAAGTAAGTTGGTGGACTATGTATAAAATTGTGTGTGTATATATATATATATATATATTCGAAAATAATGACGCAAACAAGAAACAATATTGGGGCGAAAACCATGTGGGACTCCCTTCGATAAAAGCTATTCGGGAAAGAACAGAGATCCGCGATTTCTGTCACAGGCGAAAATGCTTCGTTCAAATCAATCGCCAGCAATTTTGATTTTCCTATTCTTCTTCATGTTTATATGTTCTTTAACTCATCATTCTCTAGCTCAAAAGTTGTAAGTTTATTCAATATCCTTTGCTCGAAGCTTTGCAATTTGAATCTGTTTGTCGTCTATAGTTCTAAATTTGTATGTTTTTTCTTTGTTATTGGAGTGAATTACTTGCATATTTACAGTGAAAGAAGGGTTCTTAAGAGGAGGACTCTAATGGGTATCAAAGATACACCAGCTGGAGGAAATGTAACGTTTGATTGCTCTCCTTCTGGTCCTTGCATTCCCTGCTCTCGCTCCGAAAAGGTCTCAGTTCCTGGTTTATTTTAGTTTCTGGGTATTCGATAGCAAAAACTGTTTTGGGCACTGCTAAAATCCCAAATAATGATCAGACGAAGTCATTCTTGAAAATGAAAAACTATATGGTCTTCTATGTACATGATGGCCATCTTTTTTCAAGTTTACTAACCTTTTATTTGTAAATCTAGAGTTTAAATCGATATAAAAATCTAGATTTATTAAGCAGTGAAGTCTTATCTTTAAGCCAGGAATATTATGATAGATCTTTAAAGAGCTTGTTGGGTAGAGAATTACTATAGCATCATTTCCTAAATTGTTATACTGAAGTTCTGGTATATTAGTTTAGGGAGTGAAGTAGCCTTAATAAGTGATTAGAACATAGAAATCATTACTATTTTGACTCGACATAGGGCTTCTTCACTGGGTATTTCAGTTTCGAAATTTGGATGCTAGTTCCTGGAAACTAGCAAAAGATGTTTTTAGCTTGTCTGATCCTTTGGCGGAGAGAACTTGTCATGTGTACGAAATTGCTTTTTTGTCCAAATAATCTTTTGTTTTTGGTGTATTGAGTGGTTGCTACTTGTGAACTCTACCGGCTTCGGTAATTTGGTGCTCTGTTTCACCAGTACTTTCTTTACTGGTTGCAATCCTTTTAGAACTCAATGAACAAAGGCCAAGGATTTTCACATTTACTTAATTTAGCGCATCCATGGTTTAATACAGAAATTCTTTTGAAGGAAAGTAGTTTTGGCTGCTGAGCTATAATTACACGGTATTTAGCAGAAGTCAGTCTGGTGGACTAAATATTGCTTAAAGTTGGAGTCTGATAATTATTGTATATTTCTTTTAAAAAATTATTAGACAAAACTTGCATGTAATTTTATCTATTTCAGTAAATTTCATATTGATTCATATGCTTGTATCTAAAATATTCAAGAACTCATGGAACCTATGCTGCTTTTTCTGTAGAGGGATCAAAGTTTTCATTGCGGTGAAACTGGTTACCGTATTCGTTTGAAATGTGTTTCAGTTGGATCTGGTTCAGAAGATGTAAAAGGCCTCAAAGACAAAAAGACTCGATCTGCTTTTGAGAGTACAGATTTGCGTGTAAATGATGGACAAAGAAGAAGATTGCTGAGTGACACAGCAAAATCAGAAAGTGTATCAGGTGCCTATGTCACCTATAGAAGCTGCATACCTGCAGTAAGTGAAGAAAAATTATCCGTTCTTGGCTTTCAGGTAAATTGATACTGCTTTACATCTGTGAACATCGTTTTTTGCCTGTAAAAATGAAAACTTTTATGTATATACTTGGTATTGGTCAAGGTGACAAGATTTAAAATGATCCCTTTTATCCTAGTTATTTTGGCAATCATTGATGAAGTTACATGACAAAGCTTTAGGATTTGACCAAATAATGAATATTTATGCATGGGATGTGTAGAAGAGGTTAACCATGGGAGTTATGTTTAAGAGACCAGTGTAATACTGCCCTAAAGAATGAATCGATTGCAAAGATACATGCCTGTAGGTATGAAGTTTAGAGTAGTTGCTGTCCTTTGCAAGACTTTAGAAAAGTTCCTTTCCGTGTTGTTGGACCTGCAGAGTTTAAATTTAACAACAGAAATACAGCTACCCAAGTCTAGCAGTTTTTTCTGGAGCATGTAGTTTTGTGTATGGCAGGCGCATCACCAATCACCAGGGTCCAGGGGTAAAGCTTGAAATTTTGAGGAGAGCGACGCTGTGTATGTTGAGGGGACAAAACTTTCTTCTCAAGAAAAAATATGTAGTTGGGATATGTTTTAAGTGCTATTCACAAGTGTGGCCAGTTTACTCAATGCTAGACCAAGTAATATTTATCTACGCCTGAAATTTATAGATCAAGCTTGATGCTACGCAGAAGTTTTCATTGTGTCAATAAACTTATGCAATGTATTTGACTTGGGTTTCGAAATTATACTGTGTATAGGCGCTCATGATGGCTTTACTGCTAAGTAGTGGCTCTTTCTTATACTTCAGACGGAAGAGAAGTGCTGCGGCAGCCGCTGCCGCAGTTGGGCTAGTCAGGCTTCCAACTAATTCTAGGTTTTGATAACTAAACCATTATGAGATACACACTATTGTTAAATATTATAATGTAGCTCTGTTGCCATTTTGTATTTTGAAAATTTTGGATTTGTACACTTTTATGCTGTTAAAATAGGGGTAGTGACTTAATGATCTCACGTAATAATTGTAACTCTGAACTCACTGTCGATGCACATTCATTACGTGTAGAGGACTTTCATACTAAATTAAAGAGTTATTTTATATGTAGATCACTGATTAAAGAATTTTACTTATCTAATTTAAGTTTCGTAGTAATAAAGTGTTTTATCTTTATTTAGTGTTCATTGCGAGAATATTAATGGAGAATAATTTGTTATTAGCATAACGTGGTGTGTATGTGTAACACATTATGATTTTCGAAATTTATCTGTAGCAATTGTTTGCTCGCCCACGGCTGAATTAGTAATCTGTATCGATTGGTGAAAGTCTTCCAATCAATCAACAGAAATTACATACATGCTCGACACCAATTATAACCCTTGACAACCAGCCGGCGTGCTCTTGAAATCGGCGTTAGGCAGTCGGTAAGGTTGAACTTAGAAGCCATATCCTGTCCAAAGGTGTAGCCGGCACCACGTGTGATATGCCCCAACTGATATGGATCAGCCCACAAAAGATTGCACATTTGTCCTTCATATGGAACCTACCAATCCATGAAAATGCAAGAAAAGAGGATAGAAATAATAGAATGCAAGTAAAAGGTGAAATCTTGAAGAATATTGTTGTGCGCATCGCAAGCAAATTAAAAAATTTCATACCTCTACACGGAATAATATCCGAGGTACAAGTAGATGGTATAAGACAATACAAAGCACCAGGCAAATTAATGAAGTTGGTATCATTGAAACAAAGGGATACGTCTACCTACAACTACATAAATAAACATGCCATACGTGACCCTCAGACCACCACTCTTCATAAAATCCATACCTGTGATAATACTCTTGAGGAACAATTTACATAAATCGTGTCGAATTATTTCATTCTACGCGGTAACTTTCAGATATTACCATTATCAAGTACACTAATAAGGTCACACAGGTGTGTGGAGTTTGCGTTACATTGATGATTGATGCATAGTGTATAGCCAACAAGGCTCCATTCACAAATAAAAGAATGAACAATGTCACTCAAGTGATACTTAATACACCCCCATCTAATTAAACAAACAAAAGATATTCCAATTCGTACATCCTAAAACTAATCAATATTATATCTATAGTCTACATGAAATTGAAAATTTTTTTCTACAAAATGAATCATTACTGCATTATGATGCATAATCACAGTTGATTCTGCCGATGCTATATTAACAATACAGGGATACAAAAACACACTAAACTTTGTACAAACATCTATACTTTCAATTGTTTCGTGCTGCCTTAGGCCGTGACTTCATGCTTGCTCGCCGAGCCACATCCCATGCCTTCTGAGGCACAAAAACTCCAGCCTGTGATGCGAAAAAAGACTCATAACCTGGTGAATCGAAAGCAAAGCCAGTGTGCTTCGACTTCTGACCCGGGAGCTGCATCAGAGCATAGCTACGTGCCTCATCTTGAGTAAGATTGTCGTTTCCTATTTCGAGTAATCCTATCCTACTACCATCAGACTCATTCCTGTGAATTTCTTGGACGATTTGATAATCGTAGGGAAAGAACCATCTTTGAGCCCTGAAGCAAGTTTAATTACAGAAGACTCGGAGTAAATAATGCATGAAAACAGATAATGCTCCAACTATGCAAGTTACTTGCAAAACTTACCCCATGTATACAAAGTCGCAAAACAGTGCGGCGATGGGGACGAGAATCAGAGTAAGGTAGAAATAAATGGTACTCATTAGGACATAAATCACAAAATAGATGTTCTCCTGCAGTAAATAACAAAATTTGAGCAGTAAATAACAAAATTTGAAAAGGAGTTGGTGCCAAGTACGTAACAAGTTGCTGAAATAATAGCTAGAGATCTTACTTGTGCTTTAGGCAAGACAACACCCGAGTAAATGAAGACAAAAATGAACCAAGCTAATATGCTTCCTCCAACACTGATGTGGTGCCATCTAGTAATTGTGTTACACATCATGAGGAGGCGCAAGTTGACAGTCACGACAACACAAGTAAATGCCATTGTGCTGACATCCCACAAGCCAAACATCTTGCCAGCTGAATTCATAGCACGATCACTTGAAGCAACGACAAAGTAATAGAAAACTAGTGATTGATAGATTGCAAAAAAGGCCCATGTTGCCACAACCCTCCATTTGAAGAAAGTATTCCTTATTCCCTCCTTGTATAACTCAGGATATTTCTTGGATAGAGAAAAATTAACATCCTGAAAGAAACGACTGACAAAAATTATGAACTAGCAAAACATAATATGCAGCAGAAGCTCAGCCTGTTCTCAATACAAAAATTTAAGCTTATGTGATGATCAAACAGGGGTAAAGCTTGTGTGATAATCAAACAGGCACACAGTGATAAATCTGTGCATTTCAGTACCTTATCGAAAAGTCCAAGAATTATCACAGGTAGGGCAGTGAATATCACATTGTACAGAGATTGAAACCAATCATCATAAAACCTCTGGCCAGAAAATCCAGTCCGGAAAGTGAACCAAAATTGAGTGAAAGTAAACATCAGGTTCTTGTAGAAGAAGTATGTCACAACCTGTGAATTTTTTAGATGCTGTCAACATTACAACTTAGAACAATGCAACTGGCCTAAAACTGTGGAGTGTCAAACCTTGCATATTCTGAGATATGACCACCGCCCATGCACAAGGAGTAATTCTGTGAGGAAGCGAAACTGTGCAATGGCAAAATCACTTGCCATCACTGCTTGCATCCCCTCCTGTCCACTTATTCCAACACCAACATGAGCTGCTTGAATCATGCTAACATCATTAGCACCATCACCAATACTAAGGGTTATCTTCTTTGCACCTTTCTTAACTAAGCTTGTCACCTAAAAGCAGAAAAAGTTGATAAGTCAGCCCTTCAAATTGAAGCACTTCACAATATCGAGCAGCTTCTATGAAAACAATGTAGTGATGATGTTTTGATGGTGACAATGACCTAAAGATGATTTGCAATAGCATTCATTTGTTAGTTCAGAAATGCTACGAATCAACAGTTCATTGACTTTATATTCATCAATTTCTCTACGGGTTTATGGCTTCACTTGATTGCTGTTTTCCATATGCAACTTCATATGCATTTATAAAGAGAATTTTATCTTGTTCTGCCCATTTTCATTATAAACTATCTAGCCGCCTTAAGATATAACAGAACAAGTAATTCAGTCAGAAAACAACATATATCTCAATCTCATCACATACATTACAGCATTTATTCACAAGGAAATTTGGGAATAGTTAATTGTGATTATAACACTAATCGAAGAATCCAACATAAATATATGAATACCATTTGTTATTCCAAGAATAAAAAGAATATGAGACATTTTTGTCACAAACATCACGGAAAAGAGCTATGATGCTATGGCCATTAGGACAAGAGGCTCCCAATATGAATA
>NC_133313.1:3289663-3340488 GCF_012295235.1 Primulina huaijiensis
TGGAGACAAGCTTTCGTGTCATGAAGATTTTTGTAAGAGGTGGCAAGAATAACTTCCCCCCATAGATAGACCACACATTTCAAAACCCAAGCACAGCTGATATCAAGGCACATTATGCATCTCTTTCAACAGCTCAATGAGCAAACAAATTACACGAGTTTAAATATATTTTTAACCCATTCCAGATAACATCAAACTTTGACGGACTATGCAGGATTGAACTTTCATGTTCTGCTGTGAAGATGCTCAATCATACAAAAAAGATAATGAAAAAGAAATCACGTTGCTATGCTCCCAGTTCGCGAGTAACTTCCAGGAAAGTTATTTCGCGAGAGAAGCCAAACACCGAAATGTAAAGCAACCAGCTTAGCTGAGGATCACACTAATTCATAAAGGATGATACAGGATGGTAGATGCTTAAAGCAACTGCAAAATGCACTTGACCAGAATCGTTTCTATTTCAGATATATAAGGAATGAGCAACTAGTCTAAAATATTGAGACAATTTCTGGGCACTCAAGTGACGGGAAGTTGGGAATAATGAGATTATTTACTGTCATGACAGTCTTGACACCTATTCGGAACAGCAAACATAATCTATTCGGCTGTCATGAGTCTCATGACGACTGCAGATGATAGCAAATAAATTTCAGAACTACTAACAGAAAATTTTCTTATCCAAGGATTGCAGAGATAGCATTTAATTTAACTTTATCACAGTAGAAATAAAAGTAGAAGATCATAATGATATTTAGAAACTCTACCTGTGCCTTTTGAAGTGGAGAAACTCGGCAGCAAACTACAGCATTGCAATTTAAGCTCAGATTAAGGAGCATTACTCGTAAACTGGGGTCCAATGCATACATCAAACACTTTCCATCAATCACAAGTGCCAATTTTGATCCAGGTGCAGAATGAAGGTACTGTTGAGCTTCTTCATGATATCTTCTTAGGTCATTTTTCACCGTATCTTTCATAACACGAGCAAGTTCAACTTGATCACCCTGGTTAAAGATTCAGGAACTGGAAGGTAAAATATATTCTGTTTTTTGCATGGGAAAGCAATGCCAATGTGTTACTTACCATGTCCTCAATTTCTCTGATAGCATCAGTTTCTGAACTGATTATAAATTGCTTCATGCTATTATTCATTAACTTGCATGCTGCGATAAATAAAGCGAAATAAAAGAAATTACAGCTGTTGTTATCAAGTGTAAAACAAAATGAAATCACAACTTTCTCACCGTAAGCGATATTTATTGCTGTTTCCAACTTGTCTCCGGTTAGCACCCATATTTTAATTCCAGCTCGCGAGAGGGTCTCTATGCAAGCTGGCACTCCCTCTTGAAGCTTGTCTTCGATTGCCGTACATCCAATCAAAACAAGCTCCTTCTCAATTAGTTCAGCAACCTGAAACAGTTTTACACGTTCACTATAGCAGAAGTCTTAAGATTTTGTAATTATCATTGGCAAAGCACATCAACAAGAGTTATGACATGGAAAAAAGAAAAATACTAGGCTTTCTGCAACCTAGAAACCAAATTAGAATCCTTTACAAAGAGATTAAAATCAGAGTAGCGTATGCTCAACACAGACCGTATAACAGAAGATAAAGTGGAACAAAAGCTGTCAAAATTCCAAATAAACTTTGAGTGTCTACATTTCATGTTGTTTAAATTCAGTTCAGATGCCATGCCTGGAGGTTGCCCTATAAACAGTTTGCGTAAAGAAGATTATATGAGCACACTTAATAAAAATATGCATGAAAGTATTACATAAAAAATAGCATATCAGATGCACACCTCATCCAATTTCTTCTCCCTATCTCGGAGAGCTGATTTTGCCTGAATGTATTTCTCATTCCAACTCTCATACACGTCAGAATTCAAATCTCTATAAGCCAGGCAAAGTGTACGCAATCCAGCAGCTCCGAATTGCTCCAAGTGCTCCCTGGTTGTTCTCTTCAAATCCTGGTGTCCAATGGCCAATCTTTCATATATTACTGTATCCGCACCCTGTGGTAAACATAAAAAAAGCTAAAATTTTAAGTCTAGCAGTAAATTTTAACTAATGAAATATGGTGCTTTAATTCGTACTGTGGAGAAATGGAAATAAAATCAATTGAATTATTAGGAAATATTTTATACCTTGTGTTGAGTTATTTTAGGATAGCTAATATTCTGTCACTAAAGTTAGTCCCGTTAATCTTGTATATAATGAGGTGCCTTATAACATAATTCATAAGATTTGTTTACACAGCTAATACAATGTTTTTGTGTTCATATTTCTTTGATACAATCTGTCCACATGGTATCAGAGCTGTAAGGCTTTGATAACGCCATTAAGGACCTGGTGAAGAAACAACCCCTTATCGGGGTCAAAACCAAACGGTGTGTGTACCTTGTGAAAAGGCAATCACACCTGGGCATGAAATCTGAAGCACCCGCAGGCCTGAGAAGACGCAAAAATGTCTGGTTCAAAGGAAGAGAAGGGCTCGGATGACACCAGACAGGTTATGGGCCTAAAAATACAAGGGACGTATGCTGAAAACTCATCAGTCCATCTTACCATTCCATTTTTGAATTATAAAAATTTTCTAGAATGGGCCCACTCCATTACATTAGTTATTGATGGTAAAGGTGGGCTGTGTTATTTGGCGGGAGAGACAAAAGAACAACAGAAAACAGATCCAAAGTGGAATTCATGGAAGTCCGAGAATTCCATGGTGATTGCGTGGTTTATAAACTCCATGGAACCGCCGATTGGGAAAACCTACCTATTTCTACACACTGCAAAGGACGTCTAGGAAGCTGTGAAGGAGACGTACTCTGATTTAGATTAAAACCAGGCTGTGATATTCAAAACAAGGGTAAAGAAACGCGATTGATTACTACAACGAGATGCGAACGCTATGGCAAGAGTTAGATTTGTGTTATGAAGATACTTGGGAATGCAAGAACGACAGCGTAAAATGCCAGAAGCGCATAGAGAATGATCGAATATATGTTTTTCTTCCTAGACTAAATCGAGAACTAGATGATGTTCGTGGCAGAATTCTGGAAAGGACACATCTGCCATCGCTAAGTGAAGTCTTTGCAGAAGTAAGGAAAGAAGAGGGGAAACGCAGGGTAATGTTAGACGACAAGTCTTTGTCTGCAACTGAAGTGTCGGCCTTGGTGTCCAAAAGTACTAGCGGTTCCCTAGCAACCAGCAGCTTCGACAAGGCCACAAAGGAGAGGGAATCAGGTGCGAATGTTGTGGCAAACCAAACCAAACCATACAAAGGAAACTTGTTGGGATTTGCATGGTAAACCACCAAACTGGAAGCCAAAATTTCCCAAGCCAAAGGGTCATGAGTCAACAGCCAATCAATCTGGAACCAAGGATGAAGTTGTTGCCATCGCAGGAACATTTTTTTTTAGTAAGGAACAACAAGACCAATTGCATACACTTTTACAATCAACACAGTTTTCTAAATCCACATCAGCACCATCCTCTAGTTCCATAGCTCAACAAGGTAATATGTTGCAGTATATAGCCTTTTGTACATCCACTTTATCTGAGGATCCATGGATTATAGATTCTGAGGCGACTGATCACATGACAGGTTCATCTAGGCTGTTTTTCTCTGACACCCCATGTGCAGGAAACAAGAAAATACGAATCGCCGATGGCTCTTTATCCCCAATAGCTGGAAATTGGTCGATCACTATTTCTAAAACCTTGAATCTTCACAATGTTCTCCATGTTCCCAATCTGTGTTGTAATTAATTGTCAATTAGACAGTTAACTCGAGAACTTAATTGTTGTACTAAATTTTCTCAAAAGAATGGGGGACTTTACTATTTTAAGAAGTCTTACTCGCATGGACAAGCACCACAATCTAGCATGGAACCAAGCTCAAGTACTGATGATATAATGTTATTGCATCGTAGACTAGGACATCCAAACTTTCCATATTTGAAACGAGTTTTTTCTGAATTTCAATGTAAAGTGTGTCAATATGCCAAATCATCGTACCACCTCCCAGCACGATCACTTCAAGCATCTACACCATTTTCCCTTGTTCATGGTGATGTTTGGGGACCGATAAACTCCTACAGTTTCTGGGAAAAATAGCTATCACATTTATTGACGGTCATACACAAATGACATGGGTTTAGTTACTTTCTGAAAAATCAGAAGCTGAACAAGTTCTTAAAATTTTTTATACTATAGTTCAGACACAATTTCAGAAAAATATCAAAGTATTTCGAAGCGATAATGGAAAAGAGTACTTTAATCAAATTCTAGGGGCATTTTTTCATGAAAATGGGATAATTCATCAAAGTTCATGTGTCTGTACTCCTCAACAAAATGGTATAGCTGATAGAAAAATAAACATCTCCTAGAAGTCGCTAGGTGTCTTCAGTTCACTGCTGGAGTACCCAAGTATTTATGGGAGATGTTATTCTTACTGCTACCTTAATTAATCGAATGCCATCTAGAATCTTAAATTTTAAATCACCTTTATCAATGTTTAAAGATTGCTTTCCCATGTCACTCTTAGCTTCTGATTTCCAGCTTCGGGTGTTTGGATGTATAGTCTTTATTCATCTGCATGATCGAGATAAATTGGATTCCCGGGCACTAAAATGTGTTTTTGTAGGGTATTCCCCTACATGCAGAGGATATAAATGTTTTGATCCTCGAACAAAAAGGTTCTTTGTGACAATGGATGTCACATTCTTTGAGTCACAAGCCTATTTTACTCATTTTCAGGGGGAGAATATACTTGAAGATCTGTTTCCTGGAATTATTAATATGCACATGAGTTTAGACCACCAATACCAGAGTTAGGGTCCACTCAAAGAAAATGAAACAGGGAAAATGTTTGACCATGTCTATGCGAGAAGACAACCTCAAAGGAAGAAGGAAGGCCCCATGATTCCACACGACTACGAGTCTGAACCGAGAAAAGAATCTGACGCCTCAGTCTATCTTAATCCAGGTAAGAACTCTGATGTATCACATAATAGCATTAAGTCCCCTGTGCCCCTAGATATTCCCATTGCACTTATGAAAGGCACTAGATCATGTACCCAGCATCTTTTATCTGACCATATGTCCTACCAGAATATCTCTAAATCCTATTCCAGCTTTATCTCTCAGTTGCATTGTGTAGAGGTTCCTAAGTCTGTACAAGGGGAGGCTTTATCTGTTTCACATTGGAAGGAGGTTGTGCTTGAGAAGATGAAAGTGTTTAAAAAGAATGAAACCTGGGAGCTAATGCCTTTACCGAAAAGAAAACAAATAGTGGGTTGTAAATATGTGTTCGATGTGAAACTTAATTCTGATGGGTTATTGGAGCGGTATAAAACCAGACTTGTTGCCAAATGATTTCTCAAACATATGGAATTGATTATCAGTAGACTTTTGCTCCGGTAGCATTGTTTTAAAATCATAATTTTACTTTGCAGCTTAGAATCTAGATTAGCCACTGCACCAGTTGGATGTTATGGTTTTCTCAGTGAAGAATTGGAAGAGGAAGTGTATATGGATGCTCCACCAGACTTTGAAGATAAATCTGGAGGACCGAGGAAGATATGCAAGTTAAAAAAGTCTCACTATGGACTAAAACAGTCGCCACGAGCATGGTTTGAAAAATTCTCCAGATCAGTCAAGAAATATGGCTACACCCAAGGACAATCAGATCACACAATGCTTGTGAAGCATACTAGTGGCTGAAAGTTGGCAATTCTGATCGTGTACGTAGATGAAATATTCTTAACAGGAAGTGATGACATTGGAATAACCAGACTAAAGAAACGCCTTGCATCAGAATTTGAGGTCAAGGAATTGGGTCCCTTGCGTAATTTCCTAGGAATGGAAGTTGTCAGATCGAGAAAATGAATTTATGTTTCAAATAAGAAGTATATCCTAGACTGACTTGAGGAAACTGGGATGACCAACTGCAGACCAAGTGATACTCCTATAGACCCGAACTTGAAATTGGGAAATGTGACTGAAGGAACTCCAGTGGAGTAAGGGAGATATCAACGACTTATTGGAAAATTAATCTTTCTCACACACAACCCGATATTGCATTTGCTGTGAACGTTGTGAGTCAATTCATGCGCTCACCTTATGAGGAGCACTTGGAGGCGGTCTACAAAATCTTGAGATACTTGTATAATACTCTTTGAAAAAGATTAATTTTCAAAAAGAATAGTCAAAAGAGCATAGAGTGTTGGAAAATTAATCTTTCTCACACACAACCCGATATTGCATTTGCTGTGAACGTTGTGAGTCAATTCATGCGCTCACCTTATGAGGAGCACTTGGAGGCGGTCTACAAAATCTTGAGATACTTGTATAATACTCTTTGAAAAAGATTATTGTTCAAAAAGAGTAGTCAAAAGAGGATAGAGTGTTTTACAGGTGCTAATTGGGCTGGATCAACTATGGATAGAAGGTCAACTTCTAGATAATGTACTTTCTTTTGGGGAAATCTGGTCTCTTGTAGAAACAAAAAACAAAATGTTGTAGCAAGAAGCAGTGCTGAAGCAAAACTGAGAGCTATGGCAAATGGACTATGTGAATTATTGTGGCTTAAGAGAGTTCTTGAAGAGCTGAAGTTAGACGTACAAGTTCCAATGAAACTGTTGTGGCTTAAGAGAGTTCTTGCAAATAATCCAATCCAGCACGATAGAACTAAACATATTGAAAATTGACAGGCAATTTCATCAAGGAGAAGTCGGAAAGTGGTGTAATATGTATGCCTTTTGTTCCTACTGATCAGTAGATTGCAGATGGCTCAACTAAAGACCACTTTCGACCTAAGTTTGAAGATTTCACAAACAAGTTGAACATGCTGAAATCTGAATATCTTTGCACCAACTTGAGCGGTAGTGTAGAGAAATGGAAATAAAATCAATTATTTGTACAAAATTATTGGGAAATATCATACACCTTATGTGTTGAGTTATCTTAGGATAGCTAATATTCAGTCACTAAAGTTAGTCCCGTTAGTCTTGTTTGTATATAATAAGGCACCTCGTAACATAGTTGATAAGAGAAAAGTATTAATGTTCACACAGCTAATACAATCTTTTTGTGTACATATTTTTTTGATATAATCTGTCCACATGTACCTTGCAATAGAGTACAAGTCTGCCATCTGAATAGCGGCATATGACAGACTGGCGCTTCCTTGTACTAATAAAACATAAAAAAGATGACTAAGTCTTAACTCAGAGGTTTAATTGATCAGGTCCAAAATAAGCATGCAGATAAGAATGTGTTACCTGTTGAACTCGAGGACATTCAAAATTTCGTATGGAACATCCTGAACCTTTCCCATCTTATCAACATGTGACTCACGAACATAAATTGTTGTTGGTGAACGCCTGAAATTAAGACATTAAAATGTTTCACAACAAGCAATAATCTCTGCAAACCACTAAAAAAATTTTAAAACCACATACTTGAAGAAAAAGAAGCCAAAGTTCTTCGCTGCCGTAACCAAAGCAGCCTCATCAGGAGATGCAGCTTGATATCGAATCTTTTCAGGAGATTCATCACCTTCAGGAAGCACGGTATGACATATTGCAAGGCACCTGAAAAATTCCTAGACAAGAGGAATACATTTTCTCAAAAATGAAATTCTCATCAACCAGGACAAGAAGCATGAGAAATTAGTGATTGGTTCTATGGATGGAGCTATCCTAGGGGTCTCAAACAAAAGGCACGACCAAAAAACAGAAGTGAGAGAAGAAATTGACGAATAAACTGTTTTTCATACCATGAAAGAAGGTAAGGCACGCAGCACCAAGGAAATAGACGGTGCAATTTTTCAATCCTATAATGTTGTCTCGATGGTAAATCCATGTTAAATGTAAAACTAAACAAAGGTAGATATACAATAACAAAAACAAAATGCTCAACATTGCCATCTTATGCTGTTTAAACAAAAACAACATTGAAAAATTTCCATTGGCGTGGCTGCTTGACTAAATAGACCAACGAAGTCAATGACAGAACCTATGAGTACAAAGAAATTTTCAAAGCTCGAAAACAAGATCAAGTGACCAAAGGAAATGAAAACATCTGATAGAATTAGAGTATATCAGTCTTGGTCACTAGACAGGGTTAGACAGAGAGTCAAGCAGCATCATGGACGTATAGCACATAAGAAAGAGAATATAATAGTGGTATACATTTGGTCCAGTTTTGTAAAATTGTATCATGTAAATAACCTACTTTGCAAGACTCTGGATTAGGTTCATTCTTCCAAGCACCACGCATAAGTCGGGAATCATCAAAGTTGAATCCCTTTTCGTGTGCTGAATTTGAAGGCCTCTGATCCTGGAAATCAAAGGCCTCAGTAGAACAATTGATAAGAGTTAAAAGTAATTTTTTTTATTTTATGGCAGAAATATTTACCTCAACTTTTACTCCAGTCCTCTGAGCTGTTCCCAACTCGATTTCGCTGACACCAGAACCATAAACATCTCCAGCAATTGAACATTTAAAAAACTCCATCAAGTTTCTTGTCAGGGTTCCGGTTTTGTCAGAGAATATATACTCCACCTGTCACAAAAATTTGCAAGCTTGAGAAATCCGCGTCACAAACAAGACATCAACAAGCAACAAAATCCAAGTGATCAAATATTCAATAGAACATATATCCATGAACTAAACGACATATTTTAAAACTACTGCATGCAGACAAACTGAAAATTATTATGCCACCAACCAGAATCTTAAAAAGAAAGGTAAACAATGCAAAACTCTACCTGCCCAAGTTCTTCATTCAAATTGGATGTCCGTGCTGAAGCAGGGGTATTGCTCTCAGCGTGGTACATGTGTAAATCATTGTTAATAAATTGAGTGGACTGAATAAATTTAATCATCTGAAATAAACAAAAGCTTGTCAGTGAATTATGAAAACATAAACTCATTGAAAACGGGAGAACGGATAGCCGTCAAATCTACCTCAACAGAGACATATAGAGAGATTGGAATGATTGGCGAATAGAGAGTTATGAGGGTAAAAAATGTCAAGACAGCAACCTATAGAAAGTTAAAAACACAGGTAAGTTAGAGAAAGTTGAAACTGAAAGTATTAACTAATACCATAAAGACAACCGTGAAAGAAAGGTGATCCCACTCTTTACCACAAATTTATTGCCAGGATCAAACTGTCTCTCTGAGCTGTCAAACCGCAAATAGTAGTACTTCTGATTTATGAACACACCACTGCACAAATTACGGAAATAGTAACATTGAACTTCACAGAAATTAATAGAGACTGCACTGCAGAAATTATAAGAGTGAAACATGATAGATAACAGGTCAAACCTGCCTATAGCACCCAAAAGACACATGCAGAAGAGAACACTGAACAGAATAAGTATAAGTTTGTCAAGTTTCTTCTCTAGAGTGCTTCTTTTGGAAGGAATTTTCATAGAGTTCATCATAACCTGCATTTGCACCACAGACACCAATTAAATACAGAAACAAGCAACTAGTAGAAAAGGAAAATGAGACTCAAAGATGATAATTAGATACAGAAATGAAGATATACATAAATATTGAGACATGACATATGACACCTGATTATTTCATCATTCGGAATGAAAAATTATCAAGTATCAGCAACTATACGAAACTCTTTAATGATGAGAGTAACAAATGGGTAATATATACATGCTTCACCAGGAAACAGTCAGACAACTCAAATAGAAAAATAAAAACCAAATAAGTGACAAATTTTGAATAAAGTAGGAATGTACCTTTGTCTCATGCCCTGTAAAAATTACTGTACCAACAATGTACTCAGTGTTCCTCAAGTTACAGCCCTGAAACATGCAAAATTATATTAAATTAAAATATAATGCAACTGCAAAAGTAGCCAGCAATTAACCGCCTAGGAAATGAAAATTAAAATGGTATTTTCAAGGAATTGTTGCCAACTTCAATCTGTGTTAAGACAAATCATATGTTATCAATCGTTGTACTCTCATACAAAATTTATACAATAAGAGAATGCAGCTAGCAACATTATCAGATTTGTAGAAACACGAGAAAGTAAAGATAGCGTCCAAGTTAACTCACAACCTACTGAAACTTGAATCAAATGAAAACAGATGATGCCAAAGATGGTAACGCCATACCCGTAACAGAAGTTGATTTGGACTGAGCGGCAAGGTTTGTTTATCAAGGATCAAGTTGCCAGTAAAGGTGTACAGCGAATTGTTTGGTTGCTCACATTGTATCTCACCTGCGGCAGATTTAATCGAAATACAAACATGCAACAAGATTTTCAGCCAGTTGGTTACAAACATCATGATGCACATCGATCCCAGTATTTGAAGTTGAACACAAAAAATAGCCATTCAGAAATTCTTCGGTCGACAATATGGCAGATGACATGGCATTTATGCATGTTATCATGTGTCATGCCCTTGTTAAAATATATACTTATGCTGAAAATAAAATACCCTTAAATTCAGCCACTTTCTCTGGTGTCATATAGTCCCAAGTTTTTTCTGATGCTTTCCTTATCTTCAAGTTAGTTTCCCCATCAAGATTTGCAGTCTGCAAAAACCACCAGAGATAGCTGATAATTGAAGCGGAAAGACAATTGATGCATATTTTTGTTATATTCTCAACAGAGAAGAAACAGTAAATCACCACAAACACAAAGAAAGCAAACCTCAATGTAGCAGACACCATCAGGGTTTGTGCTAGCAAGGAACAATAGATCAGCTGGGAAAAAACCATCTTGTTTCACCTTCAACCAGAAAAACAATCTTAACTTTCAGGCAAAATTCAAAGAAAATTACTCAATCTGTGTGGATTTGATGACCAATTCAGAATAGATTACTTTTATCACCAGGTTCGATTTCGTTCCATAAATTTTTTATAGGTCATGAACATATATAATCCAACCGAACTATTCAGAATAAGAAGCAACTGCAAGAGACACAATTGTGATTGGCAGCCATTCAACATTTTTTTTATCTTCAATCAAGGTTGAGGTGTGTAATCTATTCACCGCAGGTTAAAAAACAAATGAATTGATTAGCCACCGGAACTTAAGGATATGCTTATATTCATTTTCAGAGATATTTTATCTCTGAAAATGAAATAAATATAATTGTTCTTCATCTTTTATTCCGAAATTGTAACTTCACCCCTTTTTCACAACTACCAACATGGTCATTATTTTTAATTCAACTCTTTTATCACTCATTAAAAATTCATAAGTATTATATTTTATCATTCCTAGTTTTGAAGCTCGATACATCAATAAAATATTAAAGTAAACTGTAAACATATATAACACAGCCACTAACCCAATTCATTTTTTGACATAACATCCACATTAAAAATATATTTCAAATGCAATATCAAATTCAACAATATAATTTCCGAAATCACATTTCCAGAAATCGTCTTCCAAAAAGCCAAAAATGAAAGCCCGAGTACATGTACTTATTTTCCCATAC
This sequence comes from Primulina huaijiensis, assembly GCF_012295235.1. Taxonomy (NCBI): domain Eukaryota; kingdom Viridiplantae; phylum Streptophyta; class Magnoliopsida; order Lamiales; family Gesneriaceae; genus Primulina; species Primulina huaijiensis. The sequence continues at coordinate 3,301,159 of NC_133313.1, forward strand.
CTATGAGTAGAGCTCTCATGATCTAAACTCTTTAGAAAGTTGAGCAGACTCGTACACACAAACATCGTGTTGACTAGTTTTCAAGATCTCTAAAAGTCTTTAGGGCTATAATGTTGAGACCGTAGTGATTAACCAATATTTGACCTGGTGTGTAGTCAAATGCATTAACAGTTCCACACCAGAAACCCCCTTACATTTCTCTAAATATTGCTGCTAACTAAAGGCCCCACAGTGTATCATAATCTCCTCGTTACCTGCAGAGACCTGGCACAATAACTTCTGTAGTTCTACAATAAAACATGAGTAGCCCAGGAATTGCTACCAACTTTCTACCAAGAAAAGAGTAATGAACATATGAAGCTACTTACAAGATCAGAACCATATGGTTTAGCATAAAGAGTTAAATATAGGGTATATGGAAGGAGATAAATAACCAAACCTCACCTTGACTATATCTCCAACCTGCAGCTTCTTCCAAGGAATGGATACCCATTTCTGATCTTGCAACACTTCTATGCTGGAATTATTGATGGCCATATCATTTTGGAAACGTTTCTGCGAAGCATAAAGGAAAAAAATAGAAGAGGGAAAAGACATGGAGAACATTAAGAAAAAGATGTATAGATTATAAAACAACTAAGAGATAAAATGATAAAATTCTCACCCAGTCCTCCCACGCTTCTTTAACGAGCGATACAAGAAGCACCAGGGTGAGTGGAAGCACATTTGTTATAGGACTCACAGGACTGCATGAAAACAAAGGTTCATTAAAATGTCATTGCATTTAACAACCATGGATGTCATTGTTAAGACAGACTTCTGACTTCAAATGATCTTATGCAGCAACTTTTCAAACAGGTCAATCAACAAGAAAACTAACGCACATAGCTAGGAAAACAACTGAGAACCTAGAACTGCTCAAAGAAGTCAATACAAGTAATGGTATTTTAGACAATAATCAGAATGCACAGTTTTTTAAACTTAACATGTGCATAGACAAGCTCTCTCCTCTTCAGCTGAAACAACAAATAAATAGAATCTTTTCGGATACATAAGGCAAAATGCTACATTGACACATCTTACAAAGTCATTATATTAGCAATCACCATCCACAAACATGCAACAGAACATCCAACAAACTTGAAGAGAATACACATTTTTTAGATATATCACATCTCATATTAACCAGTTATTTCTACACAAATTCCAAAAAGTGCAGATTTGTCTCAACATTCTCTCCACCAATTGTTGCATTCTATACAGCACAAATTAATATATATCAATCTAAGCATTCTGCTACTGTGATGCCAAAAATACAACAGATTGTTTTATATCATCTTTTATAAAACCCTTGGTGATCTCGACTATATTACAACAACATACCTGATTGGAGTGCATGACAATATTGAAATCATGAGAAAGTAGAGATTAGCCACCCGTCTGAACTGTCAGCATAAATTAAACAAGAGGAAACAGGTATTACAAACTAAATCACCAGGAAAATGAAGCCTCGTATTTCTTTTTTGCTACAGCAGTTCGCTATCTTGAGGATGAAAAAAAAAGAAGCTGATCCTAAACAGCAGACAACTCTGTCAACATAAATTCTTATAGCAGACGCCGAGTTGAGAATTCTATTTCATTACATGGAATGGTAAAAATTTATCTAGTCATCGATATTACATTGTGATCTATAAGTAGAAAATAGAAGGCTTCAAAAAGTTCTGTATGCGCTCTTCTCTACAACAAATCCAATTAACTAATAAGTCAGCCAGAAATGAAATATATATAATTGTTCTTCATCTTTAAAAATTTGAGTCCAGCAGCTGTTAATGCAGTCCCAATGCCAAGTTTGTAGAAAGATTTTAAATCCTTACGAAACAAATATGCAGGTAAACAGATAAATTAAGTCTTGAGAAAAAAGTCATCGTAAAGCAGATAAATGCTTACTTGGTATTCATGACAAATTCTAAGTTCAAGAGCAAATTACTCTTTTGAAAAATAGTGTAATATTATATTACCTGCTCAAAAAGTCCCTTTGGTAAAAATGTAAAGACGTCATACTTTGTAGTTGAGACAGAATTTCCCTGAAATCAATTATGGAACCAATCAGATCTAAGTAGAGAAATTATTCACCCCAGATTGGAGGACAATATCAGGAATAACAAAGCGCACAGGTTCCCTAGAGCCTCAAGGTGCAAGGCAAGATCTGCTCCTCGTCAAAGTAACATGTGCTAAAACATGAAATTTCAAAATCTAATAGGGTGAAGACAGTTATATCACATAGATTTACGGACTAACTATCAAAAATTAATCTAAGAAATATATATTTGCTAATGTATAAGCAAATATGAGTATTATTAAATTGCATTTCTCATTGGATTCACCTGCATGATAAGAATCACAACTTATACACTCCGAACGTGTGCCTCAAACTCTGACGCATAGCTCATCTGTCCCTCTCGAATGTGATATGTTTATTAGTGTGTGTGTGTGTGTGTGTGTGTGTATTTGAATAGAATGAATCAAACTCCAGCTTAAGCTCAAAATAATAGCACATTATTCAAGTTCTGAGTTATAAGTGATGCGGTTGGCACCCATAAAATGAACTCACACGAGCATTGTTGACTCCAGAAAGTTCAAATATTTAAACAAATCAATAACACGTGATGAAATAAAAACAAGTTAGCGATCCTGCAACTATGACCTTGAATCGAGCGAGGATGTTTGCATCACGATCGTTGCAAAAAACCATTCTATGACCTGGCGCCTGCGGCTGGACCTTTCCAAGTCGAACCGTGCGGGACGACGAGACACTGTTCGCCGTCGGAGAGCCATCCCCGCCGCCCAATCTGGATCCCCTCCATCCAGCCATTTTCTCCTTACAGTTGGTCCGATCGAACCGGACTCAGGTGCATAAACCCCTAAATACTTGCAAAGATAGGGGAGGGATTTAAATGAACAGAAATCTCTTGAAGAAAAAGGAAAATTGTAGCAGTTGTCAATGGTTGAATTGTGCGATGCAATGAGGAGGGGGAAGGGGGTTTGATTTTACAAGAAAATTCAATCCGCGTAAAACAAATTGAGATGCAAACACACCTGGTTTGGCGCGTGTTGTAAACAGTCGTATGAGATGAAATTGTTTTTAACCGCGTGGTCCGAACGTGGGAGAAATGAGGTGGGTTAGTGAGTTGTCGGTGATGGATCTCGGGGATGGAAACGACGTCGTAATTAATAAATTGTGGTTGTTCATTAGAAATTTGAAATATTCAGGCTGTTGATGTTTGACTTGGCAGTTGAGGAATAACTCATTCCTAGAATATATAATAGAGACAAATGGTAGTTATAACTATTTTTGTTGGTTGCCAAGCTTTTGACCTTTTTGTGGATGCGAAAACATGTAAAATCCTGATTGCAGATAAGCTTATACGTCGTGTTTGAATTGATAAAGTTGCTGAACTTTTAGCTAATGTCAGAAGTTCGATTATTTTATTTATCAACATCTTTTCGGACGAGCTTGACACACAGGGGGTGTGATTTATCTGGCTAACGTGGTTTGTCATCTAATACATTAGTCCGATTGTTTACGCAATTCACTCCGAAAAATAAATGTTGTGGTTTTCCACTTCATAAAAAAACTTAAACTCGAAAGAACTGAAATGATCGAAATATAAAAATAATATAACATAAAAAGATCAAATAGAAAGTTGATGGAGAAGTAAGTATCATATAATTAAAACTATATTTGTAATGAAAATATAGATTTGTAAAAAGTTGGGATCATATTTATACACCACCGTCTTTGTTTGACAAAAAATATATAACTGTTATATATAACACTTGTTAGTTAAGAAGTTTAAGATTTGTGCTCTAATTTTTTCCACATATATCAGTGTATTGTATTCAAGTCATACACACACTGACACATATTCATATTTATGTGAAGAATTTAATTTCTTTATGAGCAATGCTACTAAAGAAATTATGATAACGTTTACCGTTTATGATGGATGATCCAACAAGAGTATATCAATTCTATCTGATCTCTGGATGGCTGAAACGTGCAACAAGAAATCTTGAATTATTGCTTTTCAATGAACTTCCAAGTTTCTCACTACACCAAATTGCAAACATAATACAACAAATAAAAGTTTGTAACAAGACAAGCCTTTCATTACTCTCAGAATCAAATTATCTTGGGTATCGGGAGACTCGAGAAATCTGCTTTAACACGTAGCCATTTCACTTTCAAGATAGATGGATGTGGAAACATATTCAGCTTCAAGAAACATGGCATGCTGTTCGCTGCATTCTTGGTGGCTTTCCATTATTTATTTTCTTTTTTGTGTTGATCATGATGGTCGTTCGAAGCTGCCGCCAATCTGCATGTGTAGCCATTCTGGTGATGAATCCCTTCCGTATTCCCTAGTACCTTGAGACCCGAATGCCATGCCCGGCGTTTCAAAAGTTTGCTGAGAGAACTGCGCAAATTTGAAAATGAAAGTATTTTGTTGAAAATGAACCGTGATTTTGACGAACATAACTCTGCCACAACAGTCATGGTAAAGAACAGAGGCAATTTCCAAAGAAAAGATAGATGAAGCTGAATGGTAGATGGGAAGTTTGAAATAGCCTATAGTTGGAGCAAATTCAGGCAGTAGATAGCCATTTTTCAAAAACTTACATCTTTTGATGGATAAGATCCATCGATGCCCACTCTCGAATTAACTGCTTCAAGCTTCATGGACAGAAACTGTGAGACAAGTTAACTATGAGTTCGTTTTTTCAAGCAAAAGAAATAAAATCAAAGCACACACGCCATACATACGAGGAACAAAGGGAAAATAAAGATTTACCTCAACTTGATGTTGTAAGGATTGGATATAATTAATTATCTCATCGAGCACCAGTGCTTTGCCAATTACCTGAACCAAATGAATCCTCTTACAATTGTCATTGAGAAAATATGAATTTAGTATCCGGAGTATCGACCCACAAAGTGAAAGATGGATAATACTTACTTTTGAAAACGCAAAACTACAATTTTTTTAACAATATCCATGAAACGCCAACATAAGATGGAAATAATCAGATCATCTGAAGACAATGCCAACTTTCATACATCTACCTAATTTAATCAGAGCATTTTCAAGGTCTCTAGAACTATCACGGAACTTTAGAAAGTTTGTCATCACTCTTATATGGGCATGCAAATGACTGAGACCCAACCATCAAACCTGAACCCGTGAAAAGACAACCATTAGCATCTTATGGCCAGATATCCACGGTAGATATATCCATCACTATAAATGAGCATGGAGAGGAAATATGGATGGAAAAATAGATGCATGGTCTCATGCATAAGACTTCCCTAGAAGCTCGACATTCATATCAAACGAAAAGCAGATTAATATGTCCATGTGCTATATAAATTTCGAAAACTAATGAACAAGTAAAAAAGTAAAAAAAGATATTTAAATCAAATGATACACCCATTCAATCATATGGAGAAAATAAGTCCAAGATGTTGGAACTCACTTTATTACAACCAGGCACTAAATCTTGAAGAAGTTTCATTCTTTCACTTATTTTTTCTCTTCTAGCCTGTACCAAGAGGAACCAATATGTTACAATCACTCATAAAATGTACATTCATCATTAATTAATTCCACCAAAAATGGTGGAGCAGAACAAAAGTATGAGGCGCTCCTAACATAATAGACAACTTTTAGGTTCTTGTTAGGTTTCAACAATCCATGCAGCATAATAGACGACTTGACAAAGAGTTATAATCGGATTTCATCGATTATTTATCAAGATGTCATAGGTAGCAAAAAAAAACATGTGCAGATTACTCAAGGATGAGTGAAGCTACCTAAAGTACGCCACAATAGGCATCTAGATTCTTATCCGCTCCAACTTGACTATCAGTTAATAATCAATAGCATAGAACTACAAATGGTGTTAAATCTTTTATATGTTACTACTCAAATAGAAATGTGATACATGCATTACCCTTTCAGCTAAACTGTGACTATCAGTGGCTTGACCTCTTCTTGCTCGCACATGAATATAATCTTGCTTTGGTGGTTCTGCTGCTTTTACTGCACTTTTATCCGTTACCTTGCCTGAATTCCTGATGACTTCCCTTTCAGCTTTATTTTCACCATTCCCATTTGAAATGCCCTCTGCCTTCAACCTCTTACCATCTCCTTCATTCTGCAAAACCATGCGACAAACAGGCTGATTTCATTTCAAATTGGAGTAAGCATATTACATACTTTGCAAGTTGCAACTACATACATACTCAAATTTTTTTTTTTTTACAGTACATCACAATTATAACTGCATTAAAAAAATTAATATTTTAATTTGTGAAAATATAAATTATATATTGACAAAATCATCTATAAAAATGATTTGAACAGAATTTTCGATTCAAGCACATTTTCGAACTAAAAGTTACTAAATGGAGAAGCTCCAAGTTTATTTAAATACTCAATTCAAGACTATTTTAGCAATATCTTTATTTTATTCCATGCTCTCATATGCATAATTAAAGATATTAAAAAACTGTTAATAATATAACTGCTAAGTGAATGAATTGCTCTCGTAATGATAACTTGAACTCTTGAAGGGATAAGATAAGCTTAAACAAGTTAAACCAGATATAACACAGCATCAATTAAAAATGAAGTTTTTAGCTGAAATTGTACCAAATTGTCTCCATTGCTGTTACTGGTGGAAGCTCCTCCTTTAGCGCATTCATCTTTGTCTCGGCGTTTCTTTGAATTGATACGAGTGACTGGGCCTGGACCACGACTCGATCTCTGGTCCATCTCCGTGGGATCCATGGCCACAGCATACGACGTCGAATTGGCGTGAAAACCCGGCCAGATCTCCGCAAGATTGAAAGCAACTCCAGTCCCGTCATTCATCATTGCACCCTGCGGATCCATCCCCAGATCCGACCCGGCAATGGGATGCTCGTGTTAGTGTAGATAGATATACAATGTGTACGTATGTATAGTCGGATGTAGGTAGGGGACAGGAGGGTGGGTCTTTCTTTCAGTGGAGAGAGGAGGTGCGAAGTGTACCCACTGGCGTACAATAGATGATTGGAGCAGCGTTTCTGAGAAGCAGAACGAGGAAGAGAGATCTTGGGAGCAGAAGAGAAGTGACTTTTGAGTGTAACTTTTCTCGGAGTGTCCAGTGTCTTAAAGCTTCCTAGTTGTGCTATTCTAAAACTGGCTCATCTACACCAACGATTTTTTAAATTGATTTATTGATTTGACGATCAATTTATATGAAATTCATCTTGATTATTTTCGAAATTATTTTAATTTTATGTAAATTTGATTTAAATTCTCATAAATTTACTTTTCGAAAAATATTTCAGCTAAATTTTGAATGTCCAAACAGGTAAGAAAAATATGAAATTAATCAATTTGAAATCCATTAATTCAAACACAAGATATTGTTAAATTGCAAATTGAAATGAATTTTGAAGCCACTTTATATCAAATACACAAATTTCAATAATAATTGTGGTAGATTTTAAATACACTTAACATGATATATTTTTCTATTGAATATCTGGAACGTTTCTCCCTATGATGTGATGATATTTTAGCCATTGAATCTTCAATACACGATATTAACTTTCATTAATATACCAGAGATACACACGATCTAATAGTAATGGAGTGTCATTTGAAATGCATCATTCAAATAATTTCATAAATCAAAGCACTCACTTTGAATCAAACTCATGGATCCAAGTGTAGACAAAGAAGATGAAAAAAGAAAAAGTAGCTAGGAATAGGAAAGGAATAGACCATCATCGGAAAATCTTAAATAATAGCTACGAATCCCATTGCCTCCGGCACGGAAATGAAAGGGGCGGGCGAAATTACGTGAGAGAAAGAACCTCTTGGTGGAGTCTAGTCCCCCGAATTTTCATTTAAATAATTTCATAAATCAAAGCACTAACTTTAAATCAAACTCATGGATGCAAGTGCAACCTAAATCTTTGTCCAAATCAAATCTCTTGCTCTAAATCAAATTCATCAATCCAATTGCAACCTTATGTTAAATTTAAGAGTAGATCTCTTGTGAGACGGTCTCACGAATCTTTATCTGTGAGACGGGTCAATCATACCGATATTCACAATAAAAAATAATACTCTTAGCATAAAAAGTAATACTTCGGGTCAACTCTGCCGATATTCACAATAAAAAGTAATACTCTTAGCATAAAAAGTAATATTTTTTCATGGATGACCCAAATAAGAGATCCGTCTCATAAAATACGATCCGTGAGACCGTCTCACACAAGTTTTTGTCTGCATTTAAATGGAATGACTTGATGTAGATAAATAGATTTTATTTGGGGAATGTTTAGAAAATGAAATTTAAATATATATGATATGTGTGTTGTTCGAAAACATCACAACTACTATTGAAATTGTTTAATATGATAGAATGTGAATTTAATATAACACAAGAAACTTATTTATAAATTCCAAAATACATTTTTATCGTAAAATTAAAAAATAATAATATTAAGGACCAAATAATAATATTAAGGACCATTAGAAATTGAATTCTGCCAAACCTGACCTACATGGACCAGCTCCTCTTTTATGTCCACCGTTGATCGGATCAATCTAGAGCCATCGGATCATGTTAAACCACAATAATATTAAAGAAAGCAACAAATTACATTACGTACATTAATGACATGTGATAAGGTTCAAAATTTTAGGAAGGTTTCAAATTATTAGCATATTGTGTCTGGTAATAAAATCGAGTAATGCTTGGAATTTCCTGTCTCCGTTTACTCGATAAATTTGAAAATGTATGTATATTTCAAAAATGGATGAAGAAAATTGGTTTTAAAAATAATTATTATTATCATTATTATTTTCATTCTATGTTTTTCGTTTCATTAAAAAAGTATGAATAAACCTTAAAATACGATGATCAATGTGTTAAATATTTCCCATCCATTCCAAATTTATAAGCTTCATATGGAGATATTAGTTTTAAAAAAAATTAACACTAAAATGTAGGAAGTAATGAACTTTATGTTTGAGTATGTTGAACAAATTTAAAGCTTAAATAAAGGTAAATTAAGCTAAAAAGTAAATGAAATTCGAAACAAATTGTTCTATGTGCTAGGGGCGCGATGAGTCGTCTGGACGGGGCGCCTTATCACCCCCATATGCGGCTTGGAACATAATGAGATTTGTCATCAAAAGGTGTCTCTTTGTCACATTTTTTAGATTTTTCAATTTATCTGAATGAATTAACATAATGAGGTATAATATTACCTCAACTTTGATATGATCAAACAAAAAATTAGCATTTTTACATTCATTTTGAACTGTTTCTTTTTCCTTCTTCTCAAAAGAGAGTTTGCTTTATTTTATAGTTGTAGAACTTGTGATTTATAGTATTATTATCACAAGTTTGAAGTAGCTATGTTAGAATATTTAAATTTTTGAGATTTAACAAGACTGCTGATACGATAAATAATTATAGAATATAACAAAACTGAATTCAAGAAAAAAAAACCCAATATTCACGAGCAAAATTTTTCTACGTTAATCAGAGTCCAACTAGCTACCTAGCCAAACTAATAGTGTATTATTCAAAGGGAAAAAAAAGAAAAAAAAAAGATACTGATAGTCAAACTGATCAAAGAACGACTGATGAAGTTAAACTAATAGCATTTTATTTAAGTCGGTCAGTCAGCTCAAATCCAAACATTCTCCAAAGTCTATCAGTTTACTCAATTATCAAGAATCATAGTCCAGCTGAAGTATTGGATAAAATTTTTCATACTAACAGTCACTGATTCCCAACATAATGTCAGAATCCATGAGCACTATCAGGATTATATGATCTGTCACAAAGGATAATGATATGGCAAGAACAAGATCTGTATTTGGAAATGGATACATAATTCAAAAAGATGACCGTTGCAGACAAAATCTAAAAATATATCAGTTAGACAAAGCTTTGAACCTCTCGAAATCTCTCTGAAAATTCGTCCACACAATCAAAGTTTTATGTGTTCAATTTTTTTTTTAAATCAAAGAAAACACACTATGATAGGTTATAATATGATCAATTGACGATAAAATTGTGCTTATAATATTTTTGTGAAATACTTGTAATTGAGAGTAAGAATTCTTACTGCTCATTTGATTAAGAGTAAAGTATAATAAAAGTTTCAATTATGAAATGATAAGTTATACTGAAGTTGGTGATTTCAAACTATTTGCAATTACCAAAGTCATTTAGTACAATCCTTCCGCAAAGAAGAATGAGTGACGTAATAGTACTAAAGCCTCTGAACATCCAGAAACAAACTCATGAAATTTACATTTTATTATATCTATTTTAGTTTTCATTTGATAGCCCAACTGATTTTTGTTACAAGACATTTCATGTTCAAACATTTTCAGTCATTTTTTTCAGCACAATTTTCACTTCTGACTTACTGAGAACCCAACTGATAAGAATTATAATTAAGTGTGGTTAACCCGACCAAAATATTTGTACATTTTGTTTAGATTATTTATTCACCCCTTTAAAATCAATATCTGATCCTAACATGTTGTATCTTGGGAGATGATTGTCATATCCTATGAGTACCATGTGCAAAGCAAATTCGTCTTAAGGACAAAGAGTTATTTCTTGCCTCGATTTCAAATTTGCTATCAAACTTTCTGAGTTTTGCTGTCTTCAGGTTGCAGATCCAGTGAAAGTGTTATTGGAGAATCCATACAAACCGAGTCAATCGAAAAAGAAAATGCATCATATATATTTGGGATTTCATCCGTCCCATTATATACATCTCTTTTTTTTCACACAGAATAAAAATGTTATTGAGAAAACAAATTATAGATGAAAATTTCCTACACACTTATTTAATAATATTGGGGAAACAAATTAGAGATTATCTATTCTATATTATAATAGTTGAGAGGGTTAGAAAAGAAGAAGACACCAAAATTTCTTCCATTTTTACCCTCATCTTCAACGACGAAAAACTTTTCTTTTTTCTACCATAATATTATTACATATTTTATTGAAATTAAGTATAATAAAAAATAAATTTTTTGTCATACACAACAATATGTACAAACACACTAATTATAACATTCATATCAAATTACAAATGTCCAATATCCATTCTATAAATTGATTAAACAATATTTCAAATATCTAATATTATATTACACGCAACGTGTGTGCCTCAGTCGCTAATATATATTAAATAAGAGTATAATAGTACAATGATTTGTTAAATTTGGAAAATGGACTATATATTTAAGATAAACAAAAAAAATTATATCAAATGAGCTATATTTGATGTAGCTATATTTGATGTAGTATAATAAATGCTCTGATATACAAAACAATCTTCTGATATATGGAAAACAATATTAATCCGATTAAGAAGGGTCTAACGTGGAAAGTTTATGACGATTGTGGGGACTAATCATCATGGGTATATTTAGGGTTTTTTTTATTAATAATTTAAAAATAATAATAATAATGACACTTGAGGGCACATACCAAAAAATAGAGTTGGAACTTAAGTTCACTAATTTGAAAGATAAATATTCTTAAAATGATTAATTCGTCAAATATTTCTTTAAAATAATCTTTATTTTTAAAAAATCAGGTAATTTATCTTTCACAACAATTATATTTCAATTATTTTTCTAAAAGAAATTTATTTATTTAAATATGTGTTTATTTATTTTTTGAAAAAATAAATAAATAAATAAATATATATATGTGTGTGTGTGTGTGGGTCTAATTATTTTTTATTTTATATTATTATTCCAAATATCATCATTGTTTTTTTTTATTAATCTTATTATTAATAAAAAAACATTCTTTAAAAGAAATGATAAATGGAAAGATTCTTATTATTATTCCAAATGATATCTTGAGAATCGAGATTAGCTCTTTTTAGCATAATCTTGTCATCATTATGTAATATTGATGAATAATGAATGCACCATCATTTATTGGCCCCACGTTTTAGATGAAATTCCATTTAATAGCTAGCATACCTAACAAAACATCATTTGTCCTTCGAATAAGTATCTTGTGAGACAGTTTTACGAATTTTTATCTGTGAGACGGGTCACTCTTACCGATATTCACAATAAAAAATAATACTCTTAACATAAAAAGTAATACTTTTTTCATGGATAACCCAAATAAGATATCTGTCTCACAAAATATAACCCGTGAGACCGTCTCACACAAGTTTTTGCCTTGCTCCTATCCTAATTAAAAAATTTGTTTTTAAATTATCCATTGGATTTGTAAGAATCTGAGTTTACCTCACCGAAAAATGAGACGCAAATGTCAAGTGATTAGAATATCAATATACTACAGTACTGGTAATGATAATAGTTAGCATAAAGGCACGAATTCTGCATCGGATAAAGAGTTGCTTACAAACCCGAACAACTCAATCAAAACTGATGCAATATTTGTCGGCAATAATGGAGTGGAGCAATTAATGAGGAAGGACCACGTATTTGTTGAATTCATTAAGTGGGCGAAAAGAATTTTGAAACGGAATGATGTGTTCAGACGGAACGCGTTTTATACATGTCTTCACACGGACAATGGACTCTATAAATAGAGCTCCCTCCTTCATTCTGAAATCGTCCCTTCTTCGAGTTTTCTCTCATCTTATAGCATTCTATAATATTTGTGAGGTGTTTGTTCTCTTGTATTAAGAGAGTGTGTGATCTCTTTGGAAACACAGTGAGTGAGTTGTACACCACAAAATATTATAGTGGAAATTCTTTTCATCTTGCCCGTGGTTTTTATCCTAATAATTTTTAGGGGTTTTCCACGTAAATCTCGGTGTCCAGTTTATTTTCTTTATTTTCGGGTTTATTATTTCAAATTACCGCAAGTGGGACCAACAAGTGGTATCAGAGCCTTAGTTTAAAATTTATTAAAAATTCTGAGTATGCTCTGTGGTTGCAGCCTAGACTGATCTTCCACATCAGAAAAGATTTTTTGAGATTTTTTATTTAAGACGAGATTATTTTGTCCAGTCTACTAAAATTGTTGTAGACATAATGGCGGGAAGATACGAAATAGCAAAGTTCAACAGAAGCAATTTTATGCTGTGGAAAATAAAGATACAAGCAGTTTTAAGAAAGGAGATTTGCTTGGCGGCTATTGGAGATAGACCGATGGAAATTACGGATGATGGACAGTGGAATGAGATGAATGACAACGCTGTTGCCAATTTACACTTGGCTATAGCAGACGAAGTTTTGTCAAGTATCTCTGAGATAAAAATAGCAAAAGTTATCTGGGATACTCTGACAAAGATGTACGAAGTCAAGTCGTTACACAACATGATTTTCCTAAAGAGAAGGCTTTATACTCTTAGGATAGCGGAATCTTCATCGATGACCGACCATATCAACACACTAAATACTCTATTTGCCCAACTCACTTCCATGGGGCATAAAATAGGAGAAAATGAACGTGCGGAGCTTCTACTTCAAAGTCTACCAGATTCATATGATCAACTTATCATCAACATAACCAAAAATATTTTTATGAGCTTTCTAAGATTCGACGATGTCTTAACTGCGGTTCTCGGAGAAGAAAGTCGGCGCAAGAATAAGGAAGATAGGTTGGTAACCTCGAAGCAGACAGAGGCTTTACCGATGATAAGAAGAAGATTTATGGACCGTGACTCTAGTGGGAGCCAAAGACGAGGTAGATCAAAGTCGAGAAGTAAGAAGAAAAATATTTACTGCTTTAAATGTGGCGGTAAAGGGCACTTCAAGAAAGAGTGTACGAGTATCGATAAAAGTTCTCAAGGAAATGTGGCCAGTACTTCAGGCAGTGGTGAAATATTATTCAGCGAAGCAGCAACAGTTGCATAAGCAGACACAAATTTTGTAACACATAGATTATGGATTCAGGAGCGACGTGACACATGACGTCTCGGAGAGAATGGTTTGACCATTATGAACCAGTCTCAGGAGGATCTGTATTCATGGGAAATGATCATGCCTTGGAAATCGCTGGGGTCGGTACTATCAAAATTAAAATGTTTGATGACACCATTCGCACCATACATGAGGTAAGACATGTGAAAGGACTGACGAAGAATCTTTTGTTCCTGGGGCAATTGGATGACATCGGGTGCAAAACTCGTATCGAGAACGGGATCATGAAAATTGTGAAGGGCGCGCTTGTGGTTATGAAGGCGGAAAAAATTGCTGCAAATCTGTATGTACTTTTGGGAGAAACATACAAAGAGAAAGAATTAGTTGTTGCATCAATTGGTTCAGGAGAAGAATTAACAATGTTATGACATAGAAAGTTCGGGCATATGTCAGAACGAAGGTTGAAACTTCTCTCAGAACGAAAGTTGTTGCCAGGACTTACAAAAGTGTCACTACCCTTTTGTGAACATTGTGTTACCAGTAAACAACACATATTAAAATTTGGCACTTCTACTGCCAGGAGCAAAAGCATATTGGAGCTGATTCATTCGGATGTTTGGCAAGCACCAGTTGTATCCCTAGGAGGAGCGAGATACTTTGTCTCGTTCATTGATGATTTCTCTAGGAGATGTTGGGTGTATCCAATCAAGAAGAAACCAGATGTTTTCCAGGTCTTCAAAGATTTCAAAGCTCGGGTTGAACTTGATTCAGAAAAGAAAATCAAGTGTCTAAGGACTGACAATGGAGGAGAATATACCAGTGACGAGTTTGATGTATATTGTCAACATGAAGGCATCAAAGGACAGTTTACAACGGCTTAAACACCTCAACAGAATGGAGTGGCGGAGCGGATGAATAGAACCTTGTTGGACAGAACAAGAGATATGTTGAGGACTGCAGGTCTAGAAAAGTCATTTTGGGCAGAAGCAGTCAGAACCGCTTGTTATAGTATCAATCGTTCTCCTTCAGTGACGATTGATCTGAAGACTCCGATGGAGATGTGGACTGGGAAGCCGACAGATTATTCTCATTTGCATACATTTGGAAGTCCGGTGTACGTTCTGTACAATGAGCAAGAAAGATCAAAGTTGGATTCAAAATCCAGAAAATGTATCTTCTTAGGTTATGCTGATGGAGTAAAGGAGTTTCGCTTGTGGGATCCTACTGTTCACAAGTTTGTCATCAGCCGGGATGTTATCTTCGAGGAAGATAAAGTAAAGGGAGACAAAAGCACACTGAATTCAGAAACTACTATATTTCAGGTGGAAAATAAGATGGACGAAGGTCAAGTTTCTTGTGAAGCAGTACCAGAGCACGAAGAACAAGAACATGGTGAGTCTGAAGTTTTCAATGTGAGGAAGTCAACTCGAGACAGAAGACCATCAGGTTGGCTTTCAGATTATGTCACTGAAAGCAATATTGCATAATGTCTATTATCAGAGGATGGTGAGCCATCGAGTTTCCACGAGGATACTCAAAGCTCGGATGTATCCTTGTGGATGATAGCAATGCAAGAAGAGTTGGAGGCATTAGACAAGAACAAAACTTGGGATCTTGTTACACTACCACGAGGAAGGAAAACCATTGGAAACAGATGAGTCTATAAGATCAAGCGTGATGACAATAATCAAGTGGAGCGATATCGTGCTAGATTGGTCGTAAAAGGGTATGCTCAAAAAGAAGGCATTGACTTCAATGAGATATTTTCTCCTGTGGTTCGGCTTACGACAGTCAGAATAGTGTTGGCATTGTGTGCGGTGTTTGACCTACATCTAGAACAGCTAGATGTGAAAACGGCGTTTCTTCATGGAGATCTTGAAGAAGAAATCTATATGCTCCAGCCAGAAGGTTTTACGGAAAAAGGCAAAGAGAACTTGATTTGCAGGTTGAAAAAATCTCTGTACGGTCTCAAACAGGCGCCGAGGTGTTGGTACAAGAGATTTGATTCATATATCATGAGTCTTGGATACAACAGATTGAGTGCAGACCATTGTACATATTTCAAGAGGTCTGGTGATGATTATATCATTTTGTTGTTGTATGTGGACGACATGTTGGTAGCAGGCATCAACAAAGATCAGGTCCAAGGATTGAAGGCACAGTTGGCTAGGGAATTTGATATGAAGGACTTGTGACTAGCAAACAAGATTATAAGGATGCAAGTTCACCGAGATAGAAGTAACAGAAAGATTTGGCTTTCCCAGAAAAATTATTTAAAGAAAGTCTTGCAACGCTTCAACATGCAAGATAGTAATCCAATTTCGACCCCTCTTCCTGTTAACTTCAAGTTATCCTCCGAGATGTGTCCTAACAGTGAAGCAGAGAAGATGGAGATGTCTTGAGTACTATATGCATCAGCAGTGGGAAGTTTGATGTTCGCCATGATCTGTACAAGATCGGACATTGCTCAAGCAGTGGGAGCAGTTAGTCGGTATGTGGGGAATCCTGGACGAGAGTATTGGAGCACTGTTAAGAGGATCCTTAGATACATTAAGAGTACCTCGAATGCTGCATTATGTTATGGATGATCGGATTTTATACTCAGGGGCTATGTCGATTCAGATTATGCAGGTGATCCTGATAAGAGGAAATCTACTACTGGTTATGTGTTTACACTTGCAGGAGGAGCAGTAAGCTGTGTTTCAAAACTACAGACAGTTGTGGCGTTATCTACAACGGAGGGAGAATATATGGCAGCTACTCAAGCTTGCAAGGAGACAATATGGATTAAAAGGTTATTGGAGGAGATCGGGCACAAACAAAAGAATGTTCCTTTGTTTTGTGACAGTCAAAGTGTCTTGCACATCGCAAGGAATCCAGCTTTTCATTCCAGGACTAAACACATTGGAGTACAATTTCACTTTGTGTGGGAAGTAGTAGAAGAAGGAAGCGTGAATATGCAGAAGATCCATACAAAAGACAACATAGATGATTTTATGACCAAGCCAGTGAACATTGACAAATTTGAGTGGTGTAGATCCTCAAGTGGTCTAGCGAAAACGTAAGCAGCAGGGAATGGCAAGATTGAAAGGATGTGTGGAGATGTGTTTGATTCTCAATCAAATCTCCAAGTGGGAGAAATGTCGGCAATAATGGAGTGGAGATATTAATAAAGAAGGACCACGTATTTGTTGAATTCATTCAGTGGGCGAAAAGAATTTTGAAACGGAATGATGTGTTCAGACGAAACGCTTTTTATACGCGTCTTCACACGGACAATAGGCTCTATAAATAGTATAAATAGAGCTCCCCCTTTCATTCTGAAATCATCCCTTCTTCGAGTTTTCTCTCATCTTATAGCATTCTATAATATTTGTGAGGTGTTTGTTCTCCTGTATTAAGAGAGTGTGAGATCTCTTTGGAAACACAGTGAGTGAGTTGTACACCACAAAATATTATAGTGAAAATTCTTTTCATCTTACCCGTGGTTTTTACCCTAATAATTTTTAGGGATTTTCCACGTAAATCTCGGTGTCTAGTTTATTCTTTATTTTCGGGTTTATTATATCAAATTACTGCAAGTGGGACCAACAATATTGAGCATTTTGAGCTACGTAGGCACGATATGTTGAGTTTGTATGATATGCAAATATGAAACTGTTGGTAAATTGTTGCATGATATGTTGTAAAAAAATGTTGAAACGAGAACACGAAAAAGTTGAACTTTATCTTTTTAAGACAGATTTATCCTACAAATGATGCTAATTAAATATTTGACAATCATCCATGTCCCTAGATATAACGACTTATGTTTTGTAATATGAGCACTTCAAATTACAAAATCGAACAAACTTGAAGATGATTTTCAAACTATCTTTTTTGAAAAACGAAAATACATGCAACAATATGAACTATGAATGAGTTTTTATGTATTATGAATGATTTGATTGTAAATACAGGGTTTATTTATACTTTCCCATGTTTGTAGTGGTCTTTTTACGATTAGTTTTGTCTTTAGACTTAGATTCAATTTGATCCGTCAGATCTTGAACTAATGGACAGATCGCATCTCATATGATGGGTTACAACCATTAGATCACATCCTTTCATAATATCGAATCTGGTGCCTCCATATCAGATGAATAAGGGAAATTGCATTTGATAATTTTTGCAATGTGAGATAAATTCTCATCATTTTCTTATACAAGTTAATGAGCTGAACCACTAACTTTAAATAATTAATTTCTTATCAAATTAATATTCCAAAATTATCTACTCGAAACTAAATTAATTTTCAAATATTAAAGGGCCTCAGTACCCATTTTTCCAACACAATATTATTATTCTGAAAAACGCAATGATAAATGTATGTACCAATACTTGTCTCGTACGTGTTTTTATGTTTTTTTACTTTATTTTTCATTATTATTATAAAAATATATATTACACTTTGATGTAAGGACAAGCCTAATCTTTCTCAAAGCAGGTATTAGCCAGAACCGTCATGTCTTAGCAAGAATATTTCCAACTCTCGAATCAAAGAAGATGTTGCCTCTTGTTCGCTACTACAGGACACCACTCGGCTCTAAGTTGTTCAAGAAT
The DNA here is from genome assembly GCF_012295235.1 of Primulina huaijiensis. Lineage (NCBI taxonomy): Eukaryota > Viridiplantae > Streptophyta > Magnoliopsida > Lamiales > Gesneriaceae > Primulina > Primulina huaijiensis. Next base: position 3,319,719 of record NC_133313.1, read on the forward strand.
AATGTAGTTGAGTTTCTCGATTCTTTGACTTAAGATTAGTCAGTTATATTTCTCGATTGGGGCAGGAAGGAATATAACTCAGCGGTAGAGTGTCACCTTGACACCAACTCTCATTTTATTTTTTAAATTTTTAAAAAAATTGTGAATTACCAGATTGATTTGGCCATTGAAAATTAACAGCTATATTATTATGACCATTTTAAATATTTTAACAAACTAATTTAGAATTTTAAAAAAATCAAAAAAAAAATAGAATAAAAATATAAAAATTACCAGCAAACATGTTTTTAAAATTCAAGCATTTTTATCTATAAACAAACCTCATTTTTAATTATGCGTGTTCGTAAATTTAATTATGCTATTTTTTTTTAAATTACGTGTAAGTTTCAAATTTAATTATGAGTAACTGTAATTTTTTAAATTATGTCCAATTTTATTATATATTTTTAAATACAAGATTATTAAATAAAATAAAAAAAAAGTAATATTTCATCATCATCTTTTCACTATCATCTCACAGCTATAAAAATATACAATAAAATTATAAACATTGACATAAATATGATATAAAATTACCAACCAACTTCTTCACATTCTCAATTTCGCTTTATCATAAAAATTTGTGTTAAATAAATTAAAACTTTGTACGGACTTTCATGATGAGCCCAATAATTTAAAAGGACGAACAGGGAAATCCAAGTTTGAAGGAGATCCAACCGAAAGGTATTCTAGACTCTATTTTTTTTTTATTTCATCTATTATATAATCGAAACAATGAAGAACATACGATATACTGCGATTTTGAATCAGAAGAGAGATTGGCCCTCATTTTTCACGAATCAAAAAGATACTTTTCAGGTTTGAATTATTCGATAGTCTGACTCATAAATATTTTTAATTTTTTTTATATATAATATTGATAAAATAAAGTAGTTCTCTCACTTGAAATACCGAAAATATTGGAGGATTAATTCATGTTAAATCCAATTCCCTTCCAAAATTTACTTGATCAACTGCAAGACGTAAAGTAAAACCATCAATCGATCTATTAATAAAATTACCAAAATCTCTATAAGTTGATATCTTATTCTCTGGATAAGAACTTATAAAACGTTTTTATAAAAATGTTTTTACAAAAATTTTATAAAATATTTTAAAAGTTGTTCCACGAACAAATATTTTTTTTGACGACTATTATATAAAATGATTTATCAATTAAAAAACAATATGTTTTGATTTTCAAAACATTCAAAAACATCCATCAATCATTATTTAAAAGCTATACTTGAAGAACATTTTTTTAAAATATTTTTCAAAAATGTTTTACAAAAATCTCATCCAAACACGTACTTTAAGTTTTTTCCTCTCATAAAACGCAAAAAACTTTTATAAAATACTTGTCCAAACGAAATCTTAGTGTAGTAAGTTAGTTTTTGTTTTTGTACTTTAAATTTGCTTTGCATAGCACGTCACGTCAACATAATATGTAAAAAAAAAAAAAACCTAATATAGTATATTAAAATCAAATTTAATTGATTAAAATTCAAAACATATAAATTTATAAGACTTTTTGTTCATCCGCCTAATATAAGTGTCAAAAAATAGACTAAATATTTTGAAAAATATTATTAAAAAAATGAGTAGGCTTTTTATAAGACGGTCTCACGGATCTTTATTCGTAAGACGGATCACTCCTGTCCATATTTACAATAAAAATTAATATATTAGACATAAAAATTAATATTTTTTCGTGGATGACCCATATAGAATATACGTTTCACAAAAGTTATCTGTGAGACCGTCTCACATGAATTTTTGTGTTAAAAAAAAAATATATTCTCCCCGATAACCATGACACCTTTTTCAAAGTGATGAAGCAATGATGAGGTTAAAAGATTCTTCAAGGCTGTCGCCATGCCGAACTTTCACTATATCTTACCAAATATTGTTGGACACCCATCATCCATATAAAGATAAATGCCTACTTACTTTTATTTTTATTTTTTTAAAAAAATTTAATTCTACATTTTAGTATGCATAATATTTTATATATTTGGTCAAAATTAAACTATTTAATTAAAGAGCCGTGGGACGAAGGGGTTTGTAATTTCTATTTTAATATAATATATATAGTGGTCTATCATGATCACGTATCTCAAAATGTGGGAACATGACCATGTTCATTATAATCTCATGTTAATACGATAATAGTATCACATTAAAACTAATTAAGGACGATACATTATATCGTAAAAAAAATGTATATCGTATACTGTATCGAAAAGTACGGTATTAAAAATATTTATAGTGATACCGTACAACAAATTCTGGTATACGAAAATTTTCGTTATATATAATTAGCATACATATTATACTGAAATATTGTGGTATACAGATATCTCAGTACGATATTAGTATATACTTTTTTATATCGAAAAAATATCTTATATTTTTAAAAAAAATTAACTTTATTATTTAAAGATATTATATATTTTTCATTTATATATATTATTTCGATATTTTGGTATTTCGATATTACAACGTGTAAATTGTGCCTAGTAACCTCTACACAAAATTTTAGGACTAAAAAGACATGCCATGTGACAAGCTGCTTAAAATGGGTAATGCAACTGAGGTACTTTAGTCCCAAGGTTGATTGGTGTAATATAATATCCATGGGATCAACCGATGATCAATTTTGAGAAGTTCGTGAACTGAAAAATAAGTTTTACGAGAAATTTCTGTCATAAATTTGACCCGACTCTCAAATTACGATAAAAGAAAGTTATTGTATCGAGACCAAACTTTGATTATTAAAAAAAAACGTTGACTACGTAGAGGACCAAAACCGAAAATAAACAAACTTAAATAATCAACTTGAATATTTGCATGTTTAAGAATAGTATGAGGTTTTCCTTGAGCATGCATGTATCCATACAACTAGTGATAAAATGGTATATGAAGACATTAAAATTTAGCTAAATTTAGTTTGTTTACGTGCAAATTAAAACTTTTCAAAATTTAAATGGCAAATGTCAAGTTGCACTCGTGCATACTTAAAGGAATAAAGATAATCACATTGCATGTTCGATTTATTAATATAATTGAAGTTACAATCTCTAATTTTTATTTAATGCAATACATCATACATGCATAGTTACATATTATTTCTAAAACTGTCAATCATTATGTAAAAAAATTATATTTAATTTCTCGGCCTGATAAATTAATTATGTGATAAAATGTTATTAATGAAAAGACAGTTCGAAATAAATCCTATTTATTTTAACAGGACCGTTATGATAGATAGATAGATAGATCGAGCTGTAAAAAAATACATATATAAAAGTGGGATGTCGCCATTAATTTTTTTTACGGATATATATACATATTATATTATATTAAGAAACCTATTTTTTTTAATAGTATATAAAAATGATTTAGATATGTTGGAATTAAAAACCAAACTGCATGTTTTATATTATTAATTTCTGAGGTTTATACAGCCAGAAAAGATACAATTAAAATTTTAAAAAACTAACGCTGAGACAGATGTGGTGTATAGTAACTATATATCGTATCATATAATTAATAGCATATTAATTAATATTTAAATTCAAAATAAACTTGTAAAAAATAAAATATAAATATAAATATTTCCGATACAGAAATTTTCCCACTTAATTGGTGAACTACATTTTACACAATGCTTTAAAGTCTTTGGAAAAGTTTGATAAGTGTTATTATATAGTATCTACACAAATCATTACAGCAAATGTTGGAGATTTAATAAAATTAAATATATAAATTATATGATTAAATCTATATATCACAACACGTCAGAAATTTATGTCGAATTATCAGAAAATGTAAATAATAGTAAACACGTACCAGAATCCATTGATTGATCTGGCGTTGGAGTTATGGATCTTCCAAGACAACAGATAATCGACAACCTATTATTGTCTTAGATGGAAAAATGAGAGAGATCTAGAATATGTGTGTCGTATATATTCTGTGTTGTTCTCTGTGTCTCGGGGACCATAACCTTATATATCTTAATTAGTAATCTTCGATCCATCATAGAAGACTTAACTAGGCTGAGTTTCTATATATAAGGTGGACCATACAAATTTATTTAATATTTTAGAAACTCATAATTAATTAGATCGCCTTATTGAGTTATTTATTAGATAGTTTGTCCATGTACAATTAATTAAATTATGTGAGTCTACGAAATAATTCCAACAATCTCTCACTTAGGCAACATAAGTTATATGTATATTGTAAATGCAAAAACTGGATTGAGTTCTTGCTATCTAAACCAAAATATTCCTTAACAATCTGGTCTATTAATTATATCAATATTGAACCAAAGCAGTCATCGTTATATTTGAAATCACTAGACTCATCAATGTTCACAATATTAGCATAATCAATAATATATATCAAGTATGGATGTGTAGCATGCAAATACATAAGTGTGATCAAAGAATAAAACTTGTATTTCCAACTAGTCCTCCTAATGACTCAAAGAGTCCAATAACAGACTTTCAACCAGATGTTAAACCGCACTGAAACTCATCACTTTATTTCAGAGCAATTCAAATCAACCTTAGTCTGTACATAAACTTGAGACATGTCAAATGAGTCAATGTTTAAACCGAATACAATCTCTCGTTGTACATGCATATTATCTATATGTACAACACCAATGTATGTCACATGCCCATAAACATCTTGGGTGGCCAACCCATGACAAACACGTCTGCAATTATAGAGTTTTCAATAACATGCTCAATTGACACACAACCACTCTGAATTATTTTCTTCTAACTAGAAACTCCATGTCAATATATTTTGACTTTGACAAGCTTCATTTGTTCTTTAAATATAATATAGCGGCTTTATTATCAGAATTGATCCTTAATGGTTTCTTAGACCAATGATCATTGCCGGTGATAAAACTTCGTAACTTTATTTGGATTCCAAATATCCAACTATTTTGAAATGCCAGATCTCTGATATGTGAGCATAAAATCATTAGTTCACTTTATGTACCGCATAACCCGATTAATGATCCAATACTGGGTTTCTTAAATATATGTCCAACATTCCAATGATGTACACAATATCCAAACAACGTTCTCTATAAATCCGAATGAGATTACCACCTGATAAAATCACATATGTGGACATAAACATCAATATATTCTTCTCATTATCGACTCTTTAATTTACTCACTCCCACTAAAGTCGACATACAAAATTAATTTGTATTTAATTTCATAATTACATACATGCATACTAGCGATGTCTTTTAAAATTTTGATGTTCAATTTATCAAACTTATCAATCAAGGAACCAATACAAAACATATTTGAATTTCGAAAAATTAAAAAGTTTCATTACCACGTGAATAAAGGAAAAACTTGATTTGTAAAAACATGAAACTAAAATCAAATTTCGTCTAAAAAAACAGTGCAACAAAAGTGTTTTCCAAATTCAAATACCATAAAAAAAAAATCAGTTCCTAAATAAATCTTTCAATACCAACAATCCTGTTGTCATTTTCCATAAAATGTATCTTTCACCATCAGTTGACAACTGACTCATTAGACAACTATTTCTTTGCACGCCAATTAATCCTTCTTCACATGCCCATCAATCCTTTTGCAAAAGAAACAAGTGATCATTTTATATTGTTTCTGTTGCTCCATATGCTGTCGAGTCCCATAGTTTCTTTCTTTATTGATCCATTTTTTTTCTTATTGATGCAATTATCTTGATAGTTAGATGCCAAGTGAGCACTTTCAATCACAACTTGTTTCAATATCTCCCCCTTCTGAACGCACTGCGCAATAAGCTCATTCTAAGTCTACTTGTCCTTTTGGGTATTATAACTTATTTTGAATTGATTGAATTGCGCATGAAGATAGATCAAGACTAAATGCACGACTATGTCTTCCGACAATTCCAATTTGAATGTTTTTAGTCGAGTAACAAGATTTGACATTTCCATTATGTACTCCCTTATGCTCCCTTTTTCTTTGTACCGTATTGAAACAAGCTTAGTCAGAATAGTATTTGTCTCGACCTTTTCGTTTGCAGCAAAACGATCTGCTATTTGAATAAGGAACTTTTGGGCATCATTTTCTTCAGGAATTGCACAAATTACAGTATCCGGAATAAAATGTTTCACAATCATCATACTCGTGCAATTTGATCGTTTCCACTTTTCCAAAGAACCTTTTGATCAGAAGTTCCTGAATTGGTCAAAGGTGCGAGGCGATATTTCTTTAACGCATACTCCAAATCCATGCAGCCAAGCACTATCATAACATACTCTTTCTATTTTTTGAAGTTTGAGCCATTAAGTACTGTAATGTTGTTCAAATTAGCATATATAGAAGATGCTATAACAATATGCCTTTCTTTGGACCGACAATTGTATGCATGAATAAATCCAAAATTATCACATATTTAGTACCACATATTGTGCTAAAATTTGGCCAGAGAATGACCTTCCTTTGGGCTGATATTTTTTCGCATAAATTTAACACAATTTAAATTCATATAATGTGTCAACAATCTCGCAAGAAAATAATCTTCCTTTGGGCCGTTTAATTTTTGCATAGTTTTGACACGCTTTAAGACCACATAATTATGTGCTTATAATCTGGCAAAACAGTAACATTCTTTTGAGCCGATTATTTCTGCATAGATATAAATATATTTTTGTTCACTTATTCAGTTTGCAATCTGGCCAAATATAGTCTTCCTTTAGACCGACTATTTTTCGCATAGATATAAATAAACTTGAAGAATATATATTATACCTAAAATTTGGCCATAAAATAATCTTCTTCTGGGCCGATTATTTTTCGCATAGATCTAGATATACTTTAAAATCATCTGTTGTGTTTCCAATTTGGCCAAAAGATAGTCTTCCTTTGGGTCGGGTATTTTTCGTATAAATTGAAACACAATTTATGTTGAATTTTAACAATATCTACATATATAAAAAATCACTTTATTAACATGTAATTTAAATTTAACCAAATTTGATATACAATATATCAATTTAACTTAAAAATTTCACAAGAAAATTTAATTTACTGTAATTGGACCAAGTAAAAAAAAATAGAGACTGGATACGCAAAAAATAAAATATTTGCACCTTATAATTATGCATCAACAAATATCTTATCAAAATAAACAAAGACGATAAAATAATGAATAATTTCATATTAATTTTATTTCATGAAATTAAATTTTGAAATGGTTGAATTTAATTTTACAAATCAGAATTGCGGAAGTCAAAATTTAATAAAAAGTCAAAATCCTTAATTTCAAAAAACAAGACCTTAAATTAACCAAAAATCCCCATCTCCAAACCCTAACCCTAACGCGAAAACGGGCGCCGCCACCTCCTCCAGCGATACTAGTCGGCGGCGACCATGACGCAAGATCGCCTTACCACGACATATCACCACCTTACCATCTCCGACCACCAAGCTGCCTGAATTCGATCGAAATCATAAAAAATTCAGACGGAAATCGCACGGTTGAAGTTCCGAGTTTCAGGTCGAAATTCTATCACGTTGAGGTGGTTTTCGATCAATATTAGCATGGGCGCCTAGAGATGGGCAAGAAAACGCCTAAACAATCGCTGCCGAAAAGTGGTCGGAAAACGTCCATTTTTCCCAAAATTTGGCGACCCTAATCTCAATTCGGGAATTTCGAATTTCATTTTTTCAATTCAAAATTAAATCTGAATTTTGGATGTAAAATTCGAAAATACTATATCAAAAAAACAATAATTTATTCATATCCAAATTCAGAAAATTTAAAAAAAAAAATCATATTTGAATCCAAAAAAAATTTATAGACAGGAAAATTCAATCAGATCCGAGAATAAAACATAATTTTATCTTTCGATCAATTAATAATACAAAAATTCTCATAATTTAACATGAACGTGACTCTAATACAATTTGTTGGATATTTAATAAAATTAAATCTATAAATAATGTTATTAAATCTATACATCACAACACATCAAAAATTCATTTAGAATTATTATAAAATATAAATAATAGTAAACACGTACCAGAATCCAATGATTGATATGACGTTGGAGTTATAGATCTTCTAAGGCAATAGAGAATCGACCGCATTATTCTTGTCTTAGATGTGAGAAGGAGAGAGATCTATAATATGTGTGTCGTATATATTTTGTGTTGTTCTATGTGTCTCGGGGACCATAACCTTATATAATCTTACCAGTCTTCGACCCATCATAAAAGACTTAATTGAGTTGAGTTTCTACACATAAGGTGAACCATAATAATTTATTTTAATACTTTAGAAACCCATAATTCATTAGATCACCTTATTGGGTTCTTTATTAGATAGTTTGTCTATGTACAATTAATTAAATTATGTGAGCCCACAAAATAATTCTAACACTATATGCACAATAGCTAATATATCACTAGGAACTTTCAAATAAACTCGTTATAAATTTTATTCAAATTCGCATAAATAGAATAAACAAAAACTCGAGAGAGGCGGTCCACCCCCTTTCAAATAAATTTTTTTATATAAAATTTTTCATACTTATTTTTTAAAATTCATGTTTTTACCTCTGCTCGAATATAAGAAATCTTCGAGGTCCGAACTAGCCAGGCTCGCACTTGCAAATTAAAGTTTGAAGCGAGATAGGTTGTCAACTGCATCAATAACTACAGAAGTTGTGTGATGAAATGAAATTAAGGACCTCAAATGCATCCAACTACGTACACTTAATGATGTGATCTCGTTGAAATGGATGAGCCGGGTAAGGAGCTCCAACGGGTCAAATCAATAATTTATAATGTTTGGGGAATTTGAGTGAAAGAATGGCTATAACAATTACCTGCTAACAAGAAAGGAACTCGTGAATGGGCGCCGGATGAATGTCCGGCGTAGCCACTCCGATGCTTAAGTCAGCAGGTTAAAGATGAAGACAAGCAATATTTGGGAGAAAATATGTATAATGCTTAAGAGTTCAAAGATTTCAGAATCAGTAAATGAGAAGGATACCTGCTATTTATAGTAGAAAATGAGGTAGGTACCTCGATTCCAGTGCTACCTACTAAGTATGGCAAGTCGGTTGCCCATACCCTAGCTTCTGATGACTTCTAGGACACTCCAAACCCAAGTTGTTCTGACAGATTAGACGTCCTGTATCAATCATACTCGAGGTGGCCGAGAGCCCGGGCTATGATGACTGCCCGGGAAAAGAAAAAGTGCCTGGGTGCTTGCGTGAGAGACCGGGCTGTTCGGAGAATATTTGGGAAATATGTAGTGCTCGGGCTCTTGATGGAGTCCGGGTCATCAGCGACCCGGATCCTTATGGGGGTATCACCACCCATCCCTAAAATAGTCGGGCTAGAGTCTGACTCGCTGTCCCGATCAGTCAGATCTATACTTTTGTTGGAACATAATTCGAAGTGTAAGAGCATTGGGGGCTTCAAATATTCCATAGATGAAATAGGTCATCGGGGTCTGATACAATCCGGGCTAAGGATGAGATGTCAGGGCCTCACATCTTTCAGGCTTTAGGTACTTCGTCGTTTAGTATTATCGGGAAGTCCCTAGGGTATCATTTATGACGCATGCGTTTTAGCATTAACTTCCTGCTAAAAAATCGTTTCGTATTCCGAGAATCATAAAAAGTCTGACACATTGATATGTGTACACGTCCTTTCACATACCTGCTACAATTTCCTAGATTCACTATGACCGTCCGATTTGATCTGGATCAACGGTGGAGATTGATTCCTTCTCCTTACATATAGTAACCCTCAATAACAAATAATTATTTGAGAAGTATAATGGCAGGTTCAAGTAGCTCAAGGACTCCTGACATGTCTAAAGATTTCGGGGAATCTACCTTGGAGGCCCGAAAGGCTTCAATGGAAGATGAAGTCTTTCACAAAATTCTTCGCTATTGGGAAGAGCTTCAGGGGCTGAAGTTTCTTTACGAAACGGGAGAAGCTACTACTCCCAGATTAGTAGCAAAAATAGAAAAGTATCGGGAATATCTGCACATATCCGAGTGGGCAGACCTCTTTGCTGATGAACATATCTTCCAGCTGATGCTTCGGAAAGAGAGGAGAATTCTCCATCAGATTGCTGATTCAGATAGCTTCCTCAAGACTTCCACCGGAGCTCTGACCAGTTGGTTGAGGAAATGGGAGGCTGCTGTAGAAGAGGAATATTTTGATGTAATCCGTGCTAATTTCTAATTTCTCTTCATAAATAAAACGTTTCTCTTTTTATCTTTGTTTTTTACTTTGCTGCAAGAATCTAATTTCATCAGTTGATCAGAATATCATGAACTGAGTATAATAACTGCCATAAGACTAACTGATAATAACTGATAAATGACAAACGAAAATGCCAGCACCTAATATCACCCCTGTTTAAAATAAAGTATCGGGGTCTCACATCCCCCGGTGCTTAACATAAAATGCCGGGACCTCATATCTCCCGGGCTTAACATAAAATGCCGGGACCTCATATCTCCCGGGCTATTGATGAGGTGTAATAATGACGCGTGCCCTTCCATTCCAACGGTCAGGAACGTTTCGCATTCCGAGGAGCCGATAAGTCTGACACCCTAATAATTGCGTGTGTCCCTTCGTATACCCGCTCAATTTCCGAGGCGCATCCTGATCGTCCACGTGTGCTTGGATCAACGGCCGAGATTTGTTCCCACCGCCTATATATATTAGGCCTCCTGTTTTTGAAAAATACTTGCAAATTTAAAACCTCGGCGAAGCCCTTGCAAATTTTCTCCCTGAGGCTCCTCCGTGTAAAAGTACTTAGCTCCGACGATCCTCAACCATCTTCCTCCAAAAAACTTGTAAGTTCTTCCTTCGTACTATGTCTAATTCAACCTCTGGAGCGAATGCACGAGGCTCTCCCAGTGACGAGTCCACCACGATGCGCTCTGATTCCCCTCCGTCTCCTCCTCTCCGCTCTATCACCCAACCTTCCAAAAAACCCTCCACTCACCAAACTAAACCAATCTCTTCTAAACCCTCCTCTTCTATCCATGACCGAGCTCTTGCAAAGAGCAAGGGTAAGGATAAAGCCCGGGCCTTGAGCCCTCCTTCTAATGAGACCCCGGGAGTTCCCTGGTTCTCCTCCATGAGCAGCACCCTGCGCTCGGGGGCAGAAGAGGAGCTCTGGGTTCTGGGTTGTATCCCCTCTACTTTCTCCATCCTGATCCCTGGTCCTTCTGATCGGGCAGATCACCCCCCACCCGGCTATACTACATTCTTCCGGGATCAAATTAGAAATGGTCTCCGGTTCCCCCTCCCTTCTTTCTATATCGAGGTTTCCAAATTTTTTGGTGTGCCTGTTAATCAACTTCATCCCAACTCTTTCAGGATTATGGCCTCGGCCTATGTCCTTTTTAAAATGAACAACCTTCTCATTACCCCCTTCGTCCTTCATTATTACTTTACTTGTCGGTTTGGGGATAATGCATTTTCCCTGACTGCCCGGCTAAACGCCAAATTCCTTGATGATATCCCCTCTTCTCAGAAGGGTTGGAAAGGAAAGTATTTTTTGATCCAATTCTTGGGCCTCCTCCCCTGTCTTACCGGTTTTCTCCATTCTTTACCTCCTCAACCTACCCTTCCCAAGGCCTATAAATATGAAGAACCCTATCTAATAAGCCGGCAATTAGTAGAGGGTAAAAAATACCCCTCCACTACCCTTATCTCCACTGATAACCTGATAGCATACGGGTTGAGCGCCCGGGCCGAGGACCCCCTGGACCGGGTAATTGACGAAGTTGCAGGCTCGGTTTCTCAACCCGGTAATGCATCTCTCTTCCCTTCTCTTATCTTTTATTCTTTGCTTATCCTTACTTAATTTCTCATAACCCTGTCCTTCTTTATACAGATAACTCCGAGATGCAGGCGGCCTTTGCCAAGAAGCAGGCAGCTGAGAACGCGGCCCGAGAGAAGGAAATGGTAGCTCGCCGAGCAGCTGCTGAGGAGGAAAAGAGGAGGCGGGTAGAGGAGGAGGCAACCCTGAGGGATGAAACGGCCCGGGCTAATACTTCCCGGGATCAAGAAGAGAGCAGAATCAGGGCTGCGGCCGAGCTCTTAGGAGATGCTGTAGATCTCATTCCTCTCAGGCAGAGGAAAAGAAAAGCTGCCACAGTACCTGAGCCGATCATTCTCCAGGATTTTCCCGAGGGTGGCCAGGGCTCTTCTCGGTCTGCTCAGTCAACTCCCCCTCGCCAACAAAATGAACCTGGTCAAGAGCTTCCTCGAACTAATCAACCTACCTAGGCTAATATCTTCTTTGAGGGGGCCACTGCTACTGGTGTTATGCGCCTTAAGCAGATACTCAACCCTGCAGAAGAGGCACTTCTGAGGAGCAACCCTGCCAGCGTTAGATTCCTGGAGGGATCAAACCGACTTTTATCTGTAAGTTCTATCCTTATTTTTTTCTCCTTTGCTGGTATTTACTTAGTGTTTGAATTANCAACTCCAAGGAGAGATTGCCCGGGCTCGGAAGTCTCATGAGGAGAAAACCGTCGGTCTCCAAGCTTCCTTGGAAAGGGCCAATCAACAATTGGCCTAATCTCAGACTGCCCGAGATGAAAGCCTGGCCCGGGAGGAGGCTTTTGAGAATCGGATTGCATTCCTGGAGTCCCGAGTTGGCTATCTTGAGGATGAAGCCAGCACTCAACAGCATCGGGCTGTTGCTGCCGAGGATAAGCTAAGGCTCCTTCAAATGACTCAAGAGGAATGGCAGACTGTCTTCCTCCAATCTTCCGAATTCCAAGCGACTGTTGAAGACAAATCTTACAAATACTTCAAAGTCGGCTTCAACAAATGCCAAGAGCAGTTTGAGGAAGAAGGCCTTATCCCGGCAGACAAGGAGAGATTCCCGGACATAGATAAAGCCATCGATTCCCTTCCCAAGGACGATGCTACTGACCAAGAAGTTGAAAAGGTTCCTGAAGAGCCCGGGGAGCAATCCTCTCTAGTAAATTTAGAATAGGATTGTAATTTCTCTTTTTTTTTTCTTTTTTTTTTATTTCTGTAATTCCAGCCCTCGGGCCTTTAATGAACAAATTCTTTCCTTCAATAGTGTCTCGATTAATCTCTTGATAGCCAAGTAATACCATTGTTTCTATGTAAACATCAAGAAAATATTTCAAGTGTTGAGAACTAACCGGGACTTCTTAGTAAACATTTGAGATAAAAAAAAAACATATTTCCGTAACGAATGAATGTCCCTAGCGTGGATCCTGCCAGGTTAAGAATAATCAAGGCGTGTGGGCAAGGAACAAGTCTCGGGACTTGTGAATGGTCGAGGTGTGGTTCCCTGAGCCAGGGTGTAGTGCCCTGGGCTTTTAGAACCAAGGTGCGGAGCCTTGGGCCGGGGAACATGTCCCGGGATTTGTGAATGGTCGAGGTGTGGTTCCCCGAGCCAGGGTGTAGTGCCCTGGGCTTTTAGAATCAAGGTGCGGAGCCTTGGGCCGGGGAACATGTCCCGGGACTTGTGAATGGTCGAGGTGTGGTTCCCCGAGCCAGGGTGTAGTGCCCTGGGCTTTTAGAACCAAGGTGCGGAGCCTTGGGCCGGGGAACATGTCCCGGGACTTGTGAATGGTCGAGGTGTGGTTCCCCGAGCCAAGGTGTAGTGCCCTGGGCTTTTAGATTGGCTCTTCCCAAGTCTAAGATACGACAAATAATATAATACTTCTTTCTGAGAAAAACAGATCTTTTCATTATATCTTCAACCAATCAATTACATCTGTTAAGCATAGTACTGCTTTAAATTAAATACATTCCAAGGCCTTTTGAGAGAGCGTCTTTGCGCGTCTTCTAAATAAATGGATCCCGAGCTTACTTTCCGGATGATTTTATAAGGTCCTTCCCACCGAGCTTCTAATTTCCCAACATCCCCGGCAGGATTAACTTTTTTCATGACTAAATCCCCTATTTGAAAATCTCAAACTCGGACCTTTTTATTGTATGATTTCATGACCCGACCTCGGTATGCTTCCATTCGAATCATTGCTCGATCTCTTCTCTCTTCTCTCTTCTACCAAATCCAATTCCATGGCCCGAATTTGATCATTGCTATCTGGGTAAGATTCTACCCGAGGAGAAGTTTGCCCAATTTCAACAGGAAGGACTGCTTCAGAACCATATACCAAGTTGAATGGAGTTTCTTGAGTAGGTGCTCGGGGAGTAGTTCTGTACGCCCAGAGAACACTGGGTAATTCTTCCACCCAGTCTTTTCCCTTGCCTTGTAGCCTGGTTTTCAGTGCTTGTACAATAATTCTGTTAATAACTTCTGTTTGACCATTAGCTTGAGGGTAGGCAACGGAAGTAAAAGACTGAGTGATTTTCATTTCATGACACCAAGATACAATTTCTGTGCCCTGAAATTGTCTCCCATTATCTGAGATTAGTCTTCTGGGCACTCCAAACCGGCACACAATGTTTTTCCAATAAAATTTCAATACTTTCTGTTCAGTGATTTTAGCCAATGGCTCGGCTTCTACCCATTTGGAAAAGTAATCCACAGCCACCAGCAAGAACTTCTTTTGAGCCCGGGCAGTTGGGAAAGGGCCCACAATATCCATGCCCCATTGATCAAAGAGCAAGATGCCCAAACATGCTTCATGGGAGTGGCCGGACTGTGCTGGAAGTTTGAGTGATGTTGACATCCCTCACAAGCCTGGACCATTCGAGCAGAATCTTGGCTAAGATTTGGCCACCAGAACCCCGCAAGCATCGTCTTCCGGGTCAAAGCCATTTTCCCGAGATGCTCAGCACAACATCCCTCGTGAATCTCTCGGAGGACATAATCCACTTCTCCTTCCGATAAGCATTTTAATAAAGGTCCCTGGAATGATCTCCTGTACAAGATATTATTTAAGAGAACAAACCTGGGGGCTTGTCTCTTGATTTTCTGAGCCCGAGTTCTGTCTTCAGGTAATTCATTTTTTGTAATGAATTTAATCAATGGTGTCATCCATGAGTCCTCGGGCGCTGGTAATACTTCTTCATCGGTGGCAAGGACCAACCGGGAAACATGCAAGATTTCTCGGGTGCTAACTTCTGATAATGAGGCAGCCATTTTTGCCAGAGCATCCGCCTCTCCATTTTCCTCCCGGGGTATTTGTTCGATACTCCAATCCACAAAGATTGCTGCATGGGTTTTTATGAGCAGTAAATATTTGAGCATCCTATCATCTTTAGCTTCATAAACACCCTTTATCTGTTGAGTGATTAATTGTGAATCAGAATATAAAATAACACGGGAAGGTCCAATCTCTTGAGCAGCTCGGATTCCGGCAAGGACAGCTTCATACTCAGCTTCATTGTTAGTTATCCGGGAATCAATTCTTAAAGTCAATTTAATCTTCTCTCCTAGAGGAGATATTATTACAACCCCTACTCCATACCCCGCAAGGCTAGACGCCCCATCCACAAACACCCTCCATACTTCCTCTTCATCGGGCTGTACCATCTCGAACAAAAAGTCTGATAAGGCTTGTGCTTTGATGGCCACCCGGGGTTTGTATTCGATATCATACTCTCTTAATTCCACTGCCCATTTGATCATTCGCCCAGATACTTCAAAATGAGTCATGATCCTGCCTAAAGGACTATTCGTCAGGACAATCATTCGATGTGACAGGAAGTAAGGCCTTAGCTTCCGGGCAGTTATGATCAAGGCCAAAGCAATCTTCTCCACTTCACTGTACCGGAGCTCGGGTCCTCTCAGAGCATGGCTGACATAATAAACAGGCTTTTGATCGGAGCCCTCTTCTTTTATTAGAACCGAGCTGACAGCATACTCTGTGGTGGATAGATAAACAAATAATTTCTCCCCGGGCTCTGACACAGGGAGCTCTGCAAGATGGATCTTCAAGTCTTGGAAGGCCTGTTCACATTTATCATCCCATCCAAATTGCTGGGCCTTCCTCAAGACTTGAAAGAAAAGATAACTCATGTGTGCTGATCGGGAAATAAATCGAGAGAGGGAAGCAATCCTCCCGGTCAGCTTCTGTACCTATTTGACAGATCGAGGAGATGGCATGCACAGCACAGATTTGACCTTCTCTTGATTCACCTCAATCCCCCGATCTGTCACTATGAATACAAAGAATTTGCCACTCTTTACGCCAAAAATGCACTTGGCCGGGTTAAGCTTGATTCCGTAATGCACGAGAGTGGCAAATGTTTCTTCTAGATCATCAATAAAACTGACAACCTCCCGGGTCTTGCCCAGGATATCATCCACATAGACTTCCACGTTTCGTCCCAGCTGTTTCTCGAAGACTTTGTTCATCAGACGCTGGTAAGTAGCCCCTGCATTCTTTAACCCGAAAGGCATTACAATATAACAAAATGTACCTCCCGAGGTGATTAAGCTGGCTTTGTCCTGATCACTCTTGGCCAGGGGGATTTGATGATATCCCTGGTATGCGTCCATGAAACTCAACAATTCGAAGCCTGAGGTGGAATCCACCAATTGATCAATACGGGGCAAAGGATAATTATCCTTGGGACAAGCCTTATTGAGATCGCGAAAGTCCACACACATGCGCCACTTCCCTGTTGATTTGGGCACTAATACCACATTCGAAAGCCATGTAGGAAATTGAATTTCCCGAATGTGGCCGGCCTTCAGAAGCTCTTTTACTTGCTCATTAATGACTTGGTCCTTTTCAGGACCAAAGTGTCTCTTTTTCTGCTTTATCGGGTGAGATCTCGGGAGAATATTTAGTTGGTGCTCCGATATCAGGGGAGAGATCCCCGTCAACTCCTGTTGGGACCAGGAAAACACAAGAATATTAGCTTTTAAACAGTTAAGCAAACTAACCCGGGTGGATGCACTGAGGTCCCGAGCCACCCGGATTTGCTGGCCTGGTCCGACTTCTACCATCTCCTGCTCCTCCTCTGCGACAAAATGCACCTCTCCTTTCTTCACCGTTTTTCCTCTTACTTCCTCCACTCTAGCTTTCTTCCCCTCCCTCCTGGATTTGCTCTGATCCGCCCGGACTGCTTCCACATAGCATTTCAGGGAAGAAGGCTGGTCTCCTCGGACTTCTCCTACCCGAGCTCCCACAAGAAACTTTATCTTTTGATGGTAGGTAGATGCCACGGCCCTCAACTCATTCATGGTCGGCCTCCCTAGTATGATGTTATAAGATGATGGGGAGTCCACCACAGTGAAAGAAGTCATCACTGTTTTCTTGAGATTCTGGGAGCCCAGAGTTAGTGGCAAGACAATCTCCCCTTCTGAATAAACCACATGGCCAGCAAAGCCAAAGAGGGCAGTTTTCACGGCTTCCAAATGATAATCCTGCAAGTCCATCTGCACAAAGGCATCTTTAAAAATCACATTTACAGAGCTACCTGAGTCAACAAAGACTCTCAGAATGTCATAATTTGCCACCCGGGCTTGGATAACCAGGGAATCATTGTGGGGTAGATTCACCCCCTTCAAATCCTCTGGACCAAAACTGATAACCGCCTCGCTCCTCCTCATTCCCTCTACCTCCATACATTCCCTCCTACTCCTCGACTTCCTCGCTCGATTGGAGTCTCCGTCAGTAGAGCCTCCTGATATCATCTTTATCAACCCCGTAGCAGGGGGTGAATTCTTTTTCTTTTCAAGCTCGGGCTCTCTCTTCCTCCCGGGCTCACCTCTCGGTAAATTCCTCATATCTCTTCCCCTTGCACTGGACCCTGGTTGTTAAAATGTCCATGGCAATCTCGGCCTCTTACTGGCTTGACTTTGTTCCGGGGCGGAAGGGGAGGAATAGTTTCCCTTCAATGTTTTGCAGTCTTCGGTGTTGTGATAACACACCTTATGGAGGGTACAAAATCCTCTTTTCTCAGGCCGAGGTAACTGATGATCCGGGACCAGATCCCTACTGCACTCCTGGATTTCTCTGTCTCGGGCAATCTTAAGAGGCACATGGTGAGAGAAGTGTCCTGGATTATTCCTTCTCTGTCCTTTTTCCTCGGGCCTAGCTACCCGGTCTCCTCTTTCCTTCCTTACGGCTTCCCTCTTCTGCTTCTGGGCTTCCTCCATGTTGATGTATTTTTCTGCCCGGGATAATAAATCCTCGAAATCCCCTGGCACTTTTTTGGTCAACGACTTGAAAAATTCACCCTCCCTCAAGCCTTGTGTGAATGCCGTAGTCTTTGTTTCAGTAGCGCAAGTAGGTACATCCAAAGCCACTCTATTAAATCTTTTGATATAAGCCCTCAAAATTTCATCCGGGCTCTGCTTAACTTCGAAAAGACTAAAAGCAGTCTTCTTGTATTTCTTGCTACTACTGAAGTGGTCTAGGAACCCGAGAATTTTCTTGGTTAGTTCTTCGAGTATGAGCCATATCAACGCCTTAATCTCAAGTTTCCCACAGACGGCGCCAATGATGTGATCTCGTTGAAATGGATGAGCCGGGTAAGGAGCTCCAACGGGTCAAATCAATAATTTATAATGTTTGGGGAATTTGAGTGAAAGAATGGCTATAACAATCACCTGCTAACAAGAAAGGAACTCGTGAATGGGCGTCGGAGGAATGTCCGGCGTAGCCACTCCGATGCTTAAGTCAGCAGGTTGAAGATGAACACAAGCAATATTTGGGAGAAAATATGTATAATGCTTAAGAGTTCAAAGATTTCAGAATCAGTAAATGAGAAGGATACCTGCTATTTATAGTAGAAAATGAGGTAAGTACCTCGATTCCAGTGCTACCTACTAAGTATGGCAAGTCGGTTGCTCATACCCTAGCTTCTGATGACTTCTAGGACACTCCAAACCCAAGTTGTTCTGACAGATTAGACGTCCTGTATCAATCATACTCGAGTGTGGTTCAATTCTCGAGGTGGCCGAGAGCCCGGGCTATGATGACTGCCCGGGAAGAGAAAAAGTGCTTGGGTGCTTGCGTGAGAGACCGGGCTGTTCGAAGAATATTTGAGAAATATGTAGTGCTCGGGCTCTTGATAGTGTCCGGGTCATCAGCGACCCGGATCCTTATGGGGGTATCACTTAAGGTTGCTTTACAAAATTTGCATTCCTTGCTTCATCTGTCTTCTATGGAGTCCATCGTTAGATTTATTTTCACTTTTTTCATATAAATAAATATTTTAAAAATATTAATTTTCCATTAGACTTTTCAAAGTATCAATATATCGCATGCAGAGCAATAAAGTATTCCCACTTTCATATAAAAAAATTATGAATAAATTGACATCAAATTATTTGATCAGGACTTGTAAAATACTAGCATTTGACAAAAAAATAATGGGGTTTGAGCGGGGATTAGTAGGGGTTTTTTCGTTATCACTTGGATTGAACTCAGACTTCGTTTATATAAAAAAAATTTGATGCCACTACACGAGTGATATAACGGCGGAGTCAGGATCAAGACAAGAGAGGAAAGCAATACGATCGAGTAAAATCATGAGCAACTACTATATACACGTCCTGCAATCAATACTTTTTTTGCAAAATTTTATTGCAAAAATATGTACTTCTTAAATATCATATTTACATGTAAAAGTAAACTAGAGTTGACTACAATAGTATATACAATTTTTTAAAAAAGAAGTAACACTTTTATGTTTACCTATATTATTATATATAATACTTTAGACAAAATAGTGTCTTGGTGAAGTTAAAAAATCTAAAAAACTTATTAAAAAAGAAAATTTTAAATTTTATTTTAAAATTTTTAAACAAAATACGTATAACAAAATCAAATGGACGCACGAATACTAGTATACATAACACATGCTAGGGATGTAAAAAAGAGTTGAAGGTTTTACTTCTCATAATAAATTGATTCAAATTTATATAAATGAGCATATGCTAGAAAAGCCCAAATAATTTCATCAGTCTCGGCCCAAAAGTTATGGGGAAAGGCCCAATTTTATTATCTCGATCAACGAGAACAAATCATATATTAAAAGGGTCCGAATTCCGATCCTTGAATTAAATAATATTTAAATTTAAATTTTATTCAATAAATTAAATAAAGGGTAAATTTCAAAAAAATACCTCTGTCAATGTTTCACTTAAAATTCAGTACCTAGCCATAATTTCTTAGAAATCAGTACCTGACAAATTTATACATTTAGTTTTAACTACCCATAAAACAAACTTTACACTTTTACCCTTTATTATTTAAATAAATATATTATTTTATCCACAAAAATTATATTATTTTTCTCCATTTAAAATTTAATTTTAACAAAATATTGTTTCTCAATTATCATAAAATAAAAGTAAATACTTATTTTGACATACAAAGTACATATTATGGGGTTTCAGATACTTGATTTCGCTCTTTGAATACTCCAAACATATAAGAAAATACTATATTTTCGAGCATTCACCATAAATTCAGTCATTGTTGGTCTTTTCATGAAAAATACATTAGGATGACTTATTCATGTCATCTAATTTTTGAAAAAACACATTTTCTCACTCATTGTTGAATTAGAAAAATTACTTATTTTGATCGATAAAATACCTATTTTCGGGTTCCAAATATTTGATTTGGCTATTTGAATACTTCAAATGTGTAAGAAAATACTTAAGTTTCAAGTAATATTAAGTGACTTTTAATATTAAGTGACTTTTAATTGTGTCATTTGTGAAGTAAAAATGCGATATTTAAATTGGTACAGAGAATATCTAATTAGAGTATATAAAT